>NW_026622974.1:11667717-11969467 GCF_023065955.2 Ursus arctos | reverse complement strand
AGCCATTGAAACTAGTTCATGGTTTCCTTCTCCATTCTAACTCTGCCATCGCTCTTATTCAGGCAAAGAATTCATCTGAAACCTTGACTGCTTAGAAATAAAGACTACCCAAATAAGAAGAAGCAGAGGCTGTTTACCCTGAGTTCGCTATAGCAAGCGAGTTAGCGACCAGCACTTGCTCTGGCAGAGGCTCAAAGGCTGGGAGAGGGAGAAAGCTTTCTGGTGGAAGAAAAGGAAAGACTTCAGGTATACCCTGATTGGAAGCTGTTGTTGGCATGGGGAAGCTGCAGGTGGGCTCATCAGAAATGGGGCATCCTATGTGATTGATTAGAGACACGTACTTGGCTTTCTTCATTTGGTCCTAAGTTGGACGTGGGGAAGGAAATTGGGGAGGTTGACAGTTATTAATCAGGTGCTAGCTGTTGGGAGCTGGTTGTTTTGAGGGTTGTTGTTTGGTCATCCTGGACTAGCTGATGCAGATAGAAATGTGACTTTCCTTAACTGTTTGTGCTAATAATGGACTGGTTTCTTGGCCTGGTCACTGTAGACTGTGGATCAGAGTTCTGTTTTCATATACAGTCTGGCTATTGTCTGTGTATTTAGTCTCTTACTGCTCAAATTATCTTGAGGCTTCTGTAGGGGAATACCTGGTACAGAGAAAGTCTTCCATAAAAGTTGTTGTTATTTTTTTTTTTTTCGAGTATGCTTTTTCTCCATTCTACCTTACTGAATGCAGGCACAGCACTGAAATTGTCATCACCGCCAACTTTCAAAATCACAAACCAAGTATCCTACTCGAAGACCATGACCCATGCCTTTCCAGCTCACTCAGTCAAGAGCCCTTTCCTTGTGACGTTAAATCTATGGCCACATGTCCTTTTTTTTAATATGCACAAGCACCCCTTGCTTCATTTCCTTCCTTATGCAGCTGAGATGTGCTATGCTTCATTACAATTGGTTCTTTGGAAATATCTTTAGAACCTGTGATCCTCTGCCCCTTCTTCTTGGTCACAGGCAAAAACCTGACCTTCAGTGAGCCCAGCCACCCTTTTTTCCTGATGACATCTTGCTAGGTATATCCAAGGCATTTGCTCCTCCACTCTCTGCAACCCAGGCCGACTTACTGTGAAGGTGATGGAGTTGAGCTTTCAAGGGTCCTCGCTTACACAAGCCACTTCCAAGATTCCAGAAGGAATGCCAACAGTGTGTTTGCATGGCCCTATGTTTTTGTAAATTTTGCAAATTTGAGATATTTTAACCAAATTTTAAGATAACACTCTCTTCTTGCTCGAAATCCTCCTTCATCATAAGCACTGTGAGGGTGGGTACCAATGGACGCAACATTTTTAAGATCTAGCTAAGGGGGAGTTGAACTGGACACATATTTGTTATGTTATGGGTTTAAGAGGATGTGGTTCTTGTGGTTCAAAATCACTTCTGTATGAAGGTCCTACTAGCCATTTATGTCATCTTACCTGTGCTGTGACACACAGGAACCAGACCCTAGGTCTCATGTGTTATGAATATACCCTAAGGCATGAAAAGAAAGTGAGAGGTGGAGGAGAAGTAGGTTTTTGAGTTGACTTTGCCACAGAAGTTACTCTATAAAAACCTATTCAAGTATTACAGCTCATACATGAGGAAAACTTTGTAAGAAATGTCCCATATGTGACAGTTCTGAACATTTATACATTACCAATCATGAGTTTTGAAGCGAAAAGGAACTTTTCTAAACTACCAGTGATAGAAAATAAATGTCAATCATCCAGGTTGAAGGCAAGACTGAATTACCTTTCTATCCCCCTATAGAAAATATTACAACATTGTTTTCATATAAAAAAGCAACACAAAAGTGTGCAAGAAGAAATAGGAAAAAGTGTACAGTGGTATGTTGGGTACTTAATTAATAGTATTAATTTTCCCTAGATTTTATCATGTTTATGGTATTTATGGGGTTTACATTTATTACTGTGTTGTGACTTCTTTTTCTCATTTAAAAATTTTTCTCATTTTTAATTCACAGTTTTGTATAAACATGAAAATCCAGAACAACTGAGTTCACTCCCCTTGTACAATGACAGTTTCCCACCATTTTCTCAATCTGCAAACATTCCACGCATCCTCTCTCCCTGCATCCAAGCCCCCAACACACATCCTCACCCCTGACTTCCAGTTGATAACCTTGTTTTGCTTCACATGTCCCAGCAGATGACTGCCTTCCGTCTGCCTCTCACCTCAAGCTGCACGAACACTTTTTGTCCTTCCTGCTCCAGGAGACATGGAGTCTTTTGACCTACCATATCCCACCCGTTTTTAAAAGCTCTGGACCCTGTTCTCCCTTAGCCTCTCAAGGAGTTTCGTCTGTCATTCATCCACTTCCTCTGATGCCAGTCTCTCCCTTTTTATGGATTCTCTCTCATTTGCAGAATCTCAGCTAGTGTCTAGACATAGCAATCTGTCTTTTGTTTCCTAGTACATGTTATAAGGCTCTGAATTACCATGGTTATGTCCCAGCTGCTCTTCCCAACCTCATCTTGAGTGCCAGACCAGAGTACTTCGGTAAAATTAAGTATTAAGTATTTTAAAAGAACCTACTTTTCAGCTCACATGGGGCACTTCTTTTGTATAGAATCCTTTTGTCAAAACTCTAAGGTAGAAATTGCAGCTAGAAGTAAGCCTATCCTATCAGAGATGACTGTATAATGGTTTAGTGGAATTGTTTTGGTTTTGGTTTTGTGTGTTTTAACTTCCTTTATAAAGAAGGATTTTCTAGTTAACTACAATAACATATACACCATGTAAATAATTTCTTTTCTCGGTGGGTAAGTGTTACTTGTATGCAGTTTTATCTCCTTTACAAAGTGGTGGGAACAATCACATCCCAATCACCATTCTCAGACTACTGTCAAAGAAACTTCAGCTTTGACTTCTGAGACATGTAGGCCAGAAAAACACTCATAAGCTGAACAGCCTGAAAATATAATTAATACATTATTTATTACAGACTTTTTATGGTGTTATTCCTATGATGGCAAGAATTGTAGGATATATGATTTTGGAGAAAAGGTGTTTGTTTTATATTTTGTCAAGAAGACTTGAAACAAAGAAGTAATTTAAGTATTCTTTATACTTATATTGGATCAAATGGGTATGTCTTCCATTTTATGGGGGTATGGGGAGGAAGGCATGGGGATAATATTTTATAATAACCAATGTTTCGTGAAACTTCTTTTTACTTAACTTAGGAGATACTAATTATTGACCTCATGAAAGTCAGAGTGGTAAGTCTCCAAGCAAATGTCTCAGACATCAGAAAGCATGTGTTCCTTTTATAATAAAACGTTCACACACAGAGCTTTAAAACACAAAAAAGGAACATATTAGGGATAGAAACAATGTGTGTAATTGGCATTGCATTAGTTACTCTGAATAAGGAAAAAATTAAGTTTAAATAAACAAATAATTCCTGCATATTTGTGTAACTGCGTGTGTCTGGCATTTAATCTTTATCACATCATAGTGCTTAAAAATAACAAAAAGCAACTCGCTCCTAACAGTGAAAAGAGAGGTGACCTAGTAACAAAACCTTCTTCCTGTTAACAGGTTCAGCATGCACGAGGCATTCAATAAATGTTTATTGAATTTCTTGTCTTGTTTCTGGGGTTCATAATCTAACTCATACAAAATTCTGACCGGTTACGAAGATTTGACAGTGACTTCTATTCTATCACCTTATTCCTGAGCTTGTCATGGGCCTGGGTCCTGGACCCTGCAGGGTGTACACATGCTTTGCAGCACAGACACAAGTTGTGCTTTCTTGAACTTGCACATTCAAATTCTCTCTGACCCTTTCTTATACAAACCCTTCTTTTCTCCCTCATTCTATTCTTCCTCTTAGGATCCCGCCTCCAACATTGTTTGTTAGTCATATTCTGCCCCATCCATTGTCACTGCTATATAAGGGAATAGGGGGGCACCTGGGTGGCTCAGTGGGTTAAGTGTCTGCCTTTGGCTTAGGGTCCTGGGATCGAGCACTGTGTAGGGCTCCCTGCTCAGCGGGGAGCCTGCTTCTCTCTCTCCCTCTGCCCCCCGCCCCTGCTTGTGCGTTCTCTGTCAAATAAATAAATAAAATCTTTAAAAATAAATAAATAAGGGATTAGGGAGCTTTGGATCCTGCAGGTAGAGATGGCTTGGGGATCCAGCTTTCTTGGTGGACTAGCTTCCGGGAGTCACATATAAGAATAAATGAATTGATGAAAAGAATTCTATACCCGACTCCTTTGAAGGTGTGCATCCTACTAGTTTAGCTCCTATGCCATGTTACTCTAAAAGAATTTGAGTCACACTATAAATCATCCATTTTGTTATTTTAGCCTTGGAAGGCACCTGCCATCAAGAATAGAAATAAATAAAAACTCATGTTTCTACATGTGTATTTATTTAATGAATTAGTCAAGAAAACAATGCTTTGTCACAACAGAATCAGACAAATCAGTTATGTGATTCAGGAACATAAAAAAATTCATATAGATATAATCATCCATAATTTCAATCTTCTGGTTTCATGTGAAATAGATGGATTTCACCAAATATTGAACATTATCATATATTAGAGTCAATTCAGGGAACAAATCTCATAAGGTTTTGTAGTATATTCTGTTATTGTTGTCATAAATTGGTTTAAAATGTATTCAAGCTATAGGATAATAATCTTATAACTAGATACCTGGCAAGAATAGATAAAAATTATTTTAGGGGTGCCTGGGTGGCTCAGTTGGTTAAGCGTCTGCCTTCAGCTCCAGTCATGATTCCAGGGTCCTGGGACTGAGCCCCATGTTGGGGAGCCTGCTTCTCCCTCTTCCTCTGCGACTCTCCCTGCTTGTGTGCTCACTCTTTCTCTCTGTCAAATAAATAAATAAAATCTTTCAAAAATTATTTTAAAAATAAGAGTTTTGAAAAGGACACTACACATCAATCAACTAATACATATTAAGAAGCATTTATTGTGTTTGAGGTTGGGTGTTAAGCCCTGTGGTAGTTTAAATAGGAGATATGATCCCTGGCCTTAAAAAATAACCACTTAAGGGCAACAATACCAACAAATTCCACATGATTTATCAAACTGTATACAGTTAGTAGCAGAGTGATGAGAAGCATATCAACTGAGAGTGAGTATTTTATTTAGAGACAGTTCCAAAAATTTAGCAGTCTGTAGAGATCACTTTAAAAGATGTTGTATCTCCTGAATCAGAAGCAGGAGAAACAAAGTCAGAAATCTATAAAACTGGATGGAATGTGAACAATTAATCAACATGACATCAACATGGCTGGAAAAAAAATGTGTTAAAAGAAGGAGAGTGAGAGGTAAAGTTTAGAAAAGGGGAAGTAGTGTGAGTCAGGGTTTTTTGTTTGTTTGTTTGTTTGTTTTTTATGAGAGAAGGCTACCTAACTATCTCATTTCAAAAGAATATATCTGTGGTAGAGACTGTTGTGTCAGAATCTTAGAGCACATGTCTTTTAAGATCATGGAATTAATTCCCTTCATACTAGTTCCATGCTTCTGAAAACAATTCTTGATTTAACATTAGTGTTTCCATATTATATGACCATAGGGAGAAAGCATGTTATGTAAGAATAACCCTTCTTTTATGTTTGATAATTAAATCTCTATTTAAATTAATAACTTAGTATTCAATTTAGTGATGCTATCACTTTAAGAGAGTTAGAACAATTTGAATTTTCTGTTTTATCTTGTGTCTGTTTTCTATTTGTCTATTTCATCTACGTTGATGAATTTGTTAGCATGAGGTTTGTTTGTAGTAGTCTCTTAATCTTTGTCTGTAGGATCTGTAGTAATAATCCTTTCATCCCCGAAACTGGCGATTTGTGCTCTTTTTATCTTGATCAGTCTAGTGAAGGGGTTAAACAATTTGTTGATATTTTCCAAGAATCAAATTTTAGCTTTGTTCACTTTCTCTATTTTTGTTTCTTTGTTTATCTCTTTTCTATTTCATGGATTTCTGCTGTTATATTTATTATTTCCTTTTTTCTATTTACTCTGGATTTGCTTTGCTTGTTTTAAATTTGTAAGGCAGAACCTTAAATTATTACTTTTAGACAATTATTCTTTTGTAATATAAGCACTTAAAATTATAACTTTCCTTCAAAGCACTGTTTTCACTGAATCTAACAAATTTTGACATGCTAGAATTTCATTATTATTCGGTTTGAAATATTTTATAATTTCCCTCATAATTTTGGCTATTGTTGTTATTATTGTTGAGGCACAAGTAAACCATGTGGCCTACTCCCGAAGCAACATTTTGGTAATTAAATTTATTGATGTCATAGACAGCGTTGGCACAGATTTCTAAGCACATCATATGGGAGGAAGGATATAGGAGAAGGCTAGATCATGTCCAAATGTAGTAATTTTCTTTTTTGGTTCTAATCCTGAGGCTAATTTGATGACCTTGCACTTAAAGGCAAATTAAAATATCTTGAAAATGATACAAGATACTTTTGTGAATATCAACTTTAAATCAGTGGAATTCTGTATGTTCGTAGTTAAAATATCCCTGTGGATTCAGAACAAGAACTACTTACAGTTCGTAGACAGGAGGATTAGGAATGGTAGGAATAATGGGTAATGCTGTTTCTTAAACTCTTGATTAGCCCCAGTCATCCTCAACTTGGGCTCTATTTAATAGCAATACTCCCCAAATTACTACTTTCTTCTTTTCTCCTTCTTATATATATATATTTTTTACTCTTCATGTTTAGAGAAAAGAGAGAATGAGAAAATTGTATAGTCTGACATCCAAACTCTTTCACAACCTTTCACAGTATACCTCTTCAATTTTAATACACCTCCATAAATTCTCCATTCCAGCCCCCTCAATCTACCTCCCTTTTCATTGACTCTAATATTATTACCTCTTTCTCCCCTATCCTTTTTCCGCTATGGAGGCCTTAGTGATTATTCCTTTTCCTTAATTATTTGACTTATTCAAATCTTTTTTAACTTAGCTATTATGTCCATTATTACCTTTAAATAATACATATTATGCAACATGTACATTTATGTTATTAATAGCTGTTATTTAATATATGTATCTTTTCATATTTTACCCAGACTTCTTTGCATACTCAGTATCTAGCACATTTAAAAGTTCAATAAATGTTTCATAAGGTTACAGATGATAATAAGAATGATGGATTGCAAATAATCTTTGAGAGATTGTGGTTTATATATCACTTACCTTCTTTTATTTTATAGGTACATTTAGAGAAGAACAGAAATGCACATACCGAGTCCTGATACAAGGCTACATCTGCAAACAGACTGACCAAGTGATCTTAATTCTTGACAATGCTGATGCCACTTTTGCAATGAGGAAGTTATATCCAGTTGTATCTGTTACTCGTGGTTTTGTTGACACCTTTAGCAGTGTAAATGCCAATACTCCCTGTTCTACTTCAGGGTCTGTATCTACTTTCTATTCCATTTTACCCACCGGAGAAATCACCACGGTCTGCTTTGTGGATCAGCCTCCCCAAGTGTTACGTTTTTTTCTATTGGGGAACAAAAGTACCTCTAAGCTTCTCTTGGCTATATTCTACCATGAACTCCAGAGCCCCCATGTTTTCGTAGGGGAAAGTTTCATTCCACCCATTCTGGTTCAGTCGACTTCTTCACTGCTGCATGAATCTATTGGCTCTAACTATTTCAGCATCTTGGATAACCTCCTGTATGTTGTCCTACAAGGACAGGAGCCCATTGAAATACGCTCAGGGGTCTCCATTCATTTGGCCCTCACTGTGATGTTTTCAGTCCTAGAAAAAGGCTGGGAAATCATCATCCTCGAAAGACTAACTGACTTCTTGCAAGTTAGCCAAGACCAAATCAGATTTATTCATGAGATGCCTGGCAATGAAGAAACCTTAAAGGCCATTGCTGACAATAAAGCAAAGAGAAAGCGCAATTGCCCAATTGTGAATTGTGCCAGTCATTACAGAGTTGGTCAACGTAGACCTCTCATGATGGAAATGAGCTCATATAGGGTCCCACCACCACCCACTATGGAAACTATCTCAAAAGTGATAGTCATTGAAATTGGTGATCCTGCAACTATAAGGAGCACTGGACAGATTTCATATTTATCAAGTAATAAATTACAGAATTTGGCTCACCAGATTATCACTGCTCAACAGACTGGAGTACTAGAGAATGTTCTGAATATGACTATTGGGGCCTTACTGGTAACTCAGTCAAAGGGAGTCACTGACTATGGGTGAGTACTAATTATAATAACATCTAAACAAGGGCTGATTTCTTCGGTGCATATTGCAAATGTCAGTCAACTTCCACTGAATCACATAACCTGTTTGTTGCTTAAGATAAGAATAAAACCTTAGAGAGTCGCTTATAGACTTAAATTATTAATTTAAAAACTTTTTATTAAATCTATAGTCTTCATGACTATTCTATATTTTGGGTGGTTGAAGATGTTATATTTTGGTACCTTAAAGTGAAAAACATGTAGGAAGAAGTTTTTCCAAAGCAGTTTGTTTTCAGTTCATTTGTTCATTCTTTTATTCATGTAATAAATTTAAGTAGCAGGCTTTACTAAAGTGAAACAGCTATGATCTTTGCCTTAAGGGTCAGAAACACTACGTTTCACAATTCCAACAAGCTGCAAGCTAAAAGTTGAGTACTGTGGAGGATGATAATAATTCTTCCTACAGGGACTGGGGAAGGGACTTATGTTTAGGAAAATTTTGGAGGGATGACTAGGAATTTACTAGGGTAATGCGATGACTGATTGGGTTTTATTTAGCCTACGATTATAAAGCCCTGAAGAGGATGAAAAAACAGTAACATCAAAATAATATAAAAGAATATGAATGTTCTAAAATCTCATTGAATAATATATCTCAGAATCTAAGTAATTTTACTTATTTCAGGGATCCAGTATCAACTGAAAATGTGCATGGGTTTGATCTTATTTTCCAGTAGAGGTTACAATTTATAAGGAATGTATCCATGTTGCCCACCTTTAGCCCTCTATAACCAGCAGTGTTCATTTGTGAGATGGTTGGTTTTATATATGTTTCTTAAGCATTAGAACAAGTTCATCTTGTCTCTCAGTCTAGGCTATCATTTTTGGTTCTTTTGCATCTGCTAAAAATTGAAGCTTGGGGCTTACAGTCTGGACCTTATGAGAGAACCTTAGATGAACTTGGGCTGGTCAATTTATCCCTTGGCTAACACAATCCATAAAATTGAGAGTAATCTACCCTTGCCTTCCCTTATTGTGTACTTCTCATGCTTCTGCATTTACTAAGCTCAGAAAAACATTCAGGTAAATTTAATTCTGAAATGTCTATTGAACAGAAATCTGTTCAAGGATTCCAAAATATAAGCGTTTACAGTCAGAATAACATAGCACAAAGGATGTTACAGATCTTACTCAGTTCTGTGCCATAAACATAGTTGGCAACAGGGATACTCCTGCCACCTACAACTTGCTTTTTCATCTTATTTGTGGTAGTACTAATAAATAAACTATTGATATTTAATGGATATCAGTTACTTCCATGTATCATCTTCAATGGATATGGGATTTGCTATAAAATAAGAGTAAAAACAAAAAGAGACACCTTCACATTGTTAGGCATATTTAACTGATACATTGATTGCCTTCTTAAATGCAGAGCAATATATCCAAATGAAAGCTTACCTAGTGTTTTTGTATCCTATTTTACCTGAATTACAATGTAGATAGGTGTTCCTTTTCCCAACAGTACATTAATACGTATGGGAGATACGAGAAGAAAACTCAAGCAGTTTTTTTCCCCTAAATTCTTGTTGATTTGAAGGCCTTTAGGAATTGCTATCTTAGAATTAAAAAGTATTCGTAGTTCCATGATTGCTCAGAAACTATTAAATCTTGGATATTTTTACCGACCACCAAACTGTACCATGTTTTATCGTTATGCTATAATGCATGGTAACATAAGAATCGAGAACCTGAAAAAAAAACGATGCCAATGCACCTTCACTTGTATTTAAATATCTTTTTCCTTTAGCCCAATTTCATTTAAATCACACTGAGTTCTTATAAATATATTATATGTATGGCTGACTATAGAGAGAAAAAGGGCCCATCCATTGCTAAATTTTATTTAGATTTTACAGTACTGAGCTTTTCTAATAGGTCATCATTCCCAAATATTGATTTTTGTGTTATGTATAAAAAGAGACTCCGTGAATATTTAGCCTTTAAGTAGAAGGAAAGAAAAGTCAAAGAGTAGAACAATAGAGGTATAACAGAGGAAGCCCAGCAAGGAGAGCGGATCCAACACCAGGTTAGGTACACACATATCTGTGGGGGATGTCATTCCGTTATGAAGAGGCAAGACAGCTTTAGAGAAGAGATCACCTTTATGGCCCACCATCCATCATAGCCCTTGTGTTTTCACTTTTGACTCAGATATTTCTGATTTAATAAGAAGCTGCCGAACATGTATATTATAGCATCGATTTTTCTGTTGGGATGTGTTCTATTCCCCCATCTCTCTCTGTCCCTCTAGTATTTTAAGAGAGATTTCCATCATCAGGCAAAAAGCAATCTTCTGAAGATAAGGAAAAACTGCTGCTTAAGTATATCTGAATAAATCCCTGCAGAATGAGAAATGCCTTGTCCTAAGGGATTGAATGAAAATTAGCAAGGTTTCTCATGGTCCAAAGAATTGCACAATATGCTACACAACCCTGGAGCCTGGTGCAGGCCTCGGGCCAGCCTTGTTTCTTTCAGCTTTGATCAGTGTCAGTTGGGACTTCCATTGAACTCACTGGAGAGCCATTGACAAGCTAATGAACTGACCTTGACACAGCAGGATCAGCCCAGGGAGGAAGGCCTTTCAGTGAAAAACACCAAGGATGTTCCTGAGAGGTTCACTCGTGCTAATATAATGGGTTTGCATGCATTTCAACAAACTGAGGCCATATTGGGCAGTTACTTTTCAAGGGGAGTACTACCAGCTTTCAAAAAGCTAGTAACTTCTTTTTTAGGGGGTAAAAATGGAATTCTCTCTACTTTTTAATTAAATAATACACAGTGAATTGGCCTCTCCTGGTCTTTGACCTCTTCTAGAGACATCTGAATTTAAATTCTGTCTGCTAGGCAAAGTCAATTCCATGAACCTGTTTTCCATCTTCCAAAACTTCATTGACCTCTGTTGTCAATATTTCTCTCCTTCCCTGCCTTTTAGTTTACACCATTTACGCCAAATGTTTTACACCATTTTTATTCATTTTTATTCTTTTAAGTAATTTCAGTGGAGTAGGGGACACAGAAATAAACATAAGGTCAATCTGCCCTTTTTACATTGGGCATTCTCCACAGGAGTCTTATTTGTCTATTGTCTTTTATCTGGAATCCTGGCAGGAAACATTTAATATTGCTTACCTTTCTTTCAGTAAATACTTGATTTTTGCTCTCTTAAATTTTTTTCCTTCCTTTCTCCTCTTCTCTCTCCCTTTCCCCTGCTTCATTACAAACAATTTTCTTTTAAAGACCTTTAAATAAATTAAATATATCTGTATCTTTTATGGACGTTTAAATATTGAAATGCCAAAGCTATTTGTGCCTGGCAAAATTTCTTAAATGGCCTCCCAAAGATGTGCTGCCCTAATCCCAGGAATCTATGCATATGGTCAGATAGCACTTCATTAAATACAGTATGTCATGTGGCACGGTTGACCCAAAGAGAGAATAGCCAAGGTTATCAAGGTGGGCCCAAATAATAACATGAGCCCTTAAAAGAAGAGAGCTTTCTCCTGCTCTGGCAGAAGAGAAAGACAGAGAGATTCAAAGTGTGAGAAGGACTTGAAGTGTCACTGTTTTTAAGATGGAAGGGACCACATGGAAAAAAAAAAGCAGGTGGAATACATAGAGAATGGACCTTGGCTGACAGCCAGTGAGGAAACATGGACCTCCATTCTACAGCCACAAGGAAATAAATTCCACCAACAATCTGAATGAGTTTAGAAGTGGATTCTTCCTGAGAGGCTCCAGCAGTAAACCTAGCCAGGACTGTCTGGACTCTTAACCCACAACCCAAACATAATAAGTGTGTGGTAATTTGTTATGCAGCAATAAAAATCTAATATGCTATCTCAGATGAAGTTCTCTGTTAATGACATTGCCAGGATCCTCAGCTCGTGCATGAAAACGGTTCTAGTGAGGGTGAGCAAGACACTGTAGGAGTTTCTGTGTGTTCTTGAGCCCATCACCTTAGTATCTTTTTAAGTTCCCTTACTCTGTGTAAATAGCACCTTACAACCAGACTTGGACTAGAGAGGAGAACTAGCTGAGACCATTGGTGAGACTAGCAGTCCATTGACACTCAGTCTCCTCTAGCATCTTCTTTTGTATAACCTCTCCATACCCCCAGGCACCTGCTCTCTAGGAAACAGCTGTTGGGAGTATACAATAACAGAATCTTCTTTTTTTTTTTTTTTTAAGATTTTATTTATTTATTTGACAGAGATAGAGACAGCCAGCGAGAGAGAGAACAGAAGCAGGGGGAGTGGGAGAGGAAGAAGCAGGCTCATAGCAGAGGAGCCTGATGTGGGGCTCGATCCCATAACGCCGGGATCACGCCCTGAGCCGAAGGCAGACGCTTAACTGCTGTGCCACCCAGGCGCCCCAGAATAACAGAATCTTCTGATAACATGGGAGGACATTCTTCCCAAGACTGGCAGAATGTTTGTTCTGGAAGAGATTTCTGCCAGCTTGTTTTTTTCCTCCTTCGTGGCAAAACCACTGATCCGCCATTGAAGAATGTTTCTGTGCTACTTCTTCTTTTTGCTATAATACAAATTCACTGCTTTGTCAAGTTAGGTGAATGGCAAAATTGTCATAATGGTATTTCCTATATCTGGCTTTGTGGGAAAATGAGATGCTCTGCCTCGGCAAGCTTTCTATTTAATTAAAAATTGTTTCTTTTATCACTACATTTTAAAAAGCGTTCATCTCTTAAACTAAAACAAAACAAAACAAAATAAAAACATATTATCCAGCCTTATTAAATGGGAAATAATGTAGACCATTCACATTTTTTATTGATGATTCATGGTCATCATTAAAATTATCATTTATTTCACATCTGCAGTGATACCCTTAGGGACCATTGTTCTTACATTAAATGGCCCCAGACCACTAAATCCTTGATTCTACTTCTGCAGGTTATGTTTTTCTGCTATTTTCCTTGTAAACAGGATGTTAACTGTAATCCATTGCAACGGCTGACATATCTGCATCCAGCAGATCCCCACTCAACATTCGCAAGTAGTTCTAACTCCAAAATTGAACCACGCTACCTTAAAATCAAGTAATTAAGATCTCTGTGTATGGATAGTGAAGTTGTAGGTACATATAATAAGGACTCATAAAACCTTACATTTCAATGTCTTTTATTGCCCAAACATTAACTGAACAGCTATTATGTCCAAAAAATTATATGGCTCATATGAAAATCTAGAGATTTAAAAATTAATGGATAGGCAAAACAAACATTTGCACAACTATTTAAAAGAGTATGTTATATTAAATCTAATTCTATAATTACAAAGAAATTAATTCGATATGAACCTGCTTCACCATTAGTCTAGTTTTTCATAAAATTAACTTTAGTTATATTAACTTTAGTATATTTTTATCTTTATAATAATTATTAGGTCAACACTTCAACTTACTATTATATTCCCAAGAGTGCCTAAGCACAGTGTCACGATCATTAAATACTTGTTGCAAACAGTGAAATGTAACCTGTTTGGCTTCTCTGCTATTCTGATACTCCTGTGTAACCAATATCCTGTATTAAATCTCTTCGATCAAGTAAACCTTGGATCTTGTTTTCCTGGCCCCACTATGACTGCTACGGCTCCCTAATGCAAACAGGACATTTTGAATAGTTTGTGTGTGATCTTAAAGAATGTGTTCAAAGTTTCCATTATCCCAGATAAGACAGTCATGATACATTTATTACAAAATATTATTTTAAATGAGTTTCCATCCAAACACTTAGGTTTTAACCTTTGAGTTGACTTGTTGGAAGATGTGCCATGTCTATTCTCTCTCTTTATATGCTCCTGGCACACTGCAGCCTACACCTAGGGTGACTCAAGTCTCAATTCAAAATGAATAATTTCAAAGAACCACAGAGTTTAATAATAAGTATTGGAGAACAGCAGTAACCATACCAAATGAGGAGTATACCAGCACTTGAAGTTAGCCAGGCCAAAATAGGTAGTGGCTTTCCAGAGGCAGGTAAAGACCGAAGACCAGAGGAAGTACGTGGTAGTACTGTTTTGTCGTAGTGTTACTACGGTAACGTATACTGGGTACTTACAGTGTATCAGGTTTGGAAGTACTTCGTTGTAGTGCCGGAAGGAAACTGTCTGATCACAAGACATTTCTTCCCTCTTCTCTCCCTAGGAGTTGACAGCAGCTAAAGGCAACTGGCTAAGTCTAATAGGGAGCATAAGGGCTGGGAAATATAAACAAAATGGTATGTGTGTACTCTGAGAGATAGCCAGGAAAGTCATTCTTGCCTTACAAACTACATGGGGGGGAGCATTATGTTCCTGAGGGACAGAGGTCATGGTGTTTTATTTATCTTTGCACATCTCACAGTGCCTAGAACAATGTTTGTCCATAATGGAAGGGTTACCGTGTTCGTTAAACTGAGTTGACTAGAAAGCTTACTTTTTTCTTCCAGGAAATCTTGCAACCTTCTTTGGAATTCAAGCCCCCTCATGGCTCATGTAGATTCCGCCCTATCTAGCCTAGTCAAAACGGGAATGACTGAAAATGCAGGACACCTGAAACATTTAATCAAAACGTGGGGCACTTTTATAGGAACCTGACTTAGTAACTTTGAGGAGACGAAGGTTGAAAAGGGAACGAGGAAGTATCTCTAATGCCCCTACCTTCAGCCCACCCCCACAGGTCTTGCCCAGAGCCAGCCTTAGTGGGATTTATTTCTGTCTGCTAGGTTTGCCATGCGAATAGAAATAATCCTCTCCTCTACAGAGTAAGCGTTTCGGATCTGGCAGATTGAAAAGCAAGAGTTGGAGTGAATAGTGGTGATCTCCGAACTGGGAAATGACTGTATTCTCTTGATTTTTTTTCTTTTTAAGCTTGTACTTAAGCATTAAAAGGGAAAAGAAAATTCTTTCACATACCTGACTGGGTATTGGAAGCTGTTAAATAGTGGTTAAAACTGGGAGGATTGGAGGGAACTTTCCTCCCCCATTTTTTAAAGTTTGGCTGTAGGTCGTTCTGCCTGCAGGCTACAGTCACATTAGCAGTTAGAAATTGGATAACGACAGCACAATGACAAATCCAGGTTGCTTGCAATAAGTTGCTAATCCCTTTGCTTTAATATCGGAGCAGCGTATAATGATGTTTGGACATCACTCCAGTTTACTGACGACCCCACTGGGGCCAGCAATAGAACCTTACAACTGTCTAACAAGGCGTCAGGTGACTCCCGTCGTCACAGCAACGGACACTGGAATCTAATCTTCCCTCCATCCCTTCTAGCACCCAATAACGCCTAGATTATATAAGTGGCCCATCATTGCTTGGTAACTTGAATCAATTAACGTTAATTCGCACAATGCTATGATGTATTGTGATCACTTTCATTTCAGGGAAGGGGGAGAAATTGCTATAAGTCACCTAAAATGAGGTTGTCTGTGGTGCTGAGGTATTAATTGGGTGTCCATATTAAATGCAAAAGGAGCCCCATCGTGAAAGGAAAGTGGATGAGTGACTCTCTTGGCTGCTATTGACCTATCAGAAGAAGACAGTGCCCTTTTCCTTTGCTTTTATCTATTACAGTTTTCCCTATTGCGTGTCAAGTTGATGTATTATAAAAAATTCATTTGGTGACCTTTCACCCCCTTAGCAGATTAAACAATTTCACTTCGATGGCATCATTAACAGGACCCTGCATTTAATGATGATTTCTCTAAAAGGCCACGGAGATTCGATTTTAAGCTAACAGATTTATTGCACTATTATAACATATCGTAAAAAACTGTACCACCTACGGTCAGGTTTTAGGATAGAAACTGCTTAAGAGTTTATGTGGAGCTTAAAGTGGCATTACCTTGGGATATGCTGTAGCAGCAAGTCTCTGACCTCCAGTGAGATGCTGTTTACATTTAATAAGAGATGTTTGCTCACAATAAACTTTAAAGTGTGTCAGGGACGGGCCTTTCAGTGGGCTTTCAGGCGGCTGGCTCCCATCTCTTCATCTCTAGATGTCAAGGTACTTATGTCAGGATCTCCACTGGAGTCTTTTGGCTTCCTTAACCCCATTGCTAGCCTGCACCCCATCCCACATCAGGAAGCATTTCAGAAATGAGTTAGGGGAAAAATAGGATCTGGTAGCAATGTTAGAATTTTCCAATAACCTGGGCCCCATGGAAGGATAGAATTAATAGCATGGATTTTAAAAATCTGATTTAAATTGTTCCCCTTAAAAAAAAAAAAAAGAAGAAGGAGCCTTGCCCACTCAGGCTAAGCAAACTAATAAATGATGATTAGGCTGCTGTATGTTGAATTCCCAGTGAGTGATTCTAGCACAGAGGTCAGGGCCTTAGCCGACAGATGACCACAGGGGATTCTTAGGACCCCATATTCCCATCCTGTCTCCATTTCTCAGGTTTCTCGGGGAGGCGGGGGGAGAGAAACTGCTTCCTACAGAAACTTCATAGTTTGTGGTCCACTGCTTTGCTCTGCCACTCCTTCCTCTTTTTAGGACTAATTGTCATCTTTGACTGGTACACACCTTCCATGTTAAATAAATATTTTACCCTTTTCTCCTTAGATGAGAGGGGGAAAAAAACAGTTGGGGAATAAAGTAGTTGACTTACAAGCATTTAATTGAGTCAGGGTAGGCTACTTCTTTTTTCTCTTTTTCTTTTTTTTTTTTTTTTTTTAAATCCTAGCCTTGTTAGGACTGACCTAAGCTGTTTTGAGAATAAGTCAACAACGGATGCTCTATACTAGGGTCATACATGTGATATATGATGTCTCTCTATCTCCATGTAATTGCTAAAAATCTATTGCATGACTGCGATGTATAATATACGATAGGCTTAATAGGACAACAGATATCTCTCATGTTCTTTTAATAACATTTTTAAAAACACCTAAGCTATTGGAAAAAGATGTTTCAAGGTATCGTGAACTGCAGAACCATTTTGTTTTATTTTATATTTATTGTATTTTATTGCTAAGTCACATCAGCAATTAATGTGCTTGAAAGCGGTGAAAAACAGTATAGCTCATCGGTTAACTTCTCTAGACCTTGATCATACACTTGACCATTTGTGAGACCTTTGGCGAGTTACTTAAGCCCTTTGGGGTCTCAGTTTCTTCAAGTTTAACTACAAGTATCTACATCACAGTGTCATTTTCAAGACTCAATGGGTTTATATGTGGAAAGCTTAGAATAGCACCTGGTACACAGTAAGTGCTCAGCATATATTAATTTTAAGTTATTATTCTCCCTAAGGGCTTCATTCAATTAAAATAGATTAATCAATTAATTCCACAGTTACTGAGCCTATTTAGTGCAAGCACACTGTGGAGAATGTAAATACGGGAGTTGTCGTGAGGATTACATGAGCTATTCTATGTAAAACAGTGCTGTTGCCGGAGTTTGCTGTCAGGCATCTTTTCCAATTCCTTTCACATCATCTTGGTACCATGGAATCAGCCATCGTTGAAGTCTATACCGTAAAAATTGGAAAACATCACAAATCAGAGCCTTTTGGGGAGAGAGCTGGTTTACGAGCAGACTCGTGAACATATCTGCACCTTCTAAATATTTTAGTCTGACACAGCATTCTTGGGGGTGATATTAATGAATGGTGATAAAAATCGATGTTCATAATTTGTGCTTTTTCCCACCCCTCCCACACACCCAGTCCATCCTTTAACAATGCTAAGCAAACAAAAAATAAGCAATTATTCTTTGGTTATAAGGTCATATTTTCTATATACTGCATTACAAAGTTTCTAGAAACAACGCAAATGCAAATATTTTCACTGGTAATAATGCATTTTAGAAATCGTTCCTGCCATCACATCTGTAACCTTATGGATGTATTCTATGTTTGTCAACATGTGCCAGAAATACAAGCAGTTTTAAAACTGGGAACTTGGTATATATTCGGCCCTATGCTCTCTCGGTCCTGGTCCAGCCTTCAGATGGAGAAGTGGGAAAAGAACTTACAGTACAACCACAGCTCGTTTTTCTGGATAAGCAGGTAACTGGTTCACGGGGAATAGTCTCTCTTTAGAGCTGGGAGGGTGTCGTATCCGGCACATGTCACACGTTCACCCGGTGGCCCCTGTGTGCTGTCGGCTGCCCTGAGAACCTCTACAGACCTTGTCGTCTGCCTTCCATCTCACAGCTGGCTTCCTTCCACTATCTGTGAGTGCACAGAATTTGATCAAGAGTAAAAATAAAATCCTGATGCTTTTCCTCCCTAAGCAAATCCTTGAGGCAGGTCTGTCATATCTTCTGGAAATCTAGCCTTTCCAAAGAAGTCATTTCATATGCTAATGAAAGAATGTCTGCAATCACATCTGCATTACAGTTTTATGTTATTGTAAATGATTTCTCTTATATGTGGTTAAGTAAATCATCAACAAAGGCGTCTGTGCTTAATTCTGATTTTAGTGTCCATGCCCTCTGATTCTATTTTCTCTCTTCTATATTTACTTGAGTCATGGGGGGAAGGAAGGGAAATATGGTTGTTAAATCTGCTTTCTACTCTTTACTGTAAAAATTCACCCCTGACTTGTTTGCACGGGGAGGAAGCCTGTGAGATTGAGGTCCACACTTGGAAACCTGTCCTTTTTGAAGTAATCTGGCACCCACTCAGCTGAGTCCAGCTTTCTCTCAATCGTGCCTTCCTTGTTAATCTTCATCATGTAATTCCACTCTTCTCCTCTGTAAATTTAGCTTGCCTTTCTCCTCTTCACTGACCTGCACCAACTTCTCCTGCAATAATCTCCATTCTCTTTTCTTGATAAGCTAATTTTGATATATTCTTAACATAAGAAAGAAAATATTCATCACGGTCCTTCCTTCGCCTGTCTCTACTGAGTTGTGTTTCATAAAAGATTCTGTCTGAAAACTTTTCTGGTTTAGAAAACTTCACAAAATTCTCTTCTCAATCCAACTCACCCCTCTTTTTTTTTCTATTTCCAGAATCAGAGAGTAGAGTCCTTGGGGCCCCCCTCAGAGCCCTGGGCCATTTCTGTTTCCCTGGAAGGGACATCGGATTCAGCGCTGAAAGGTCGGTACCTGTGACATTCTGACACCCGTTACTACTACATCTATAAGAAAATGTTTGCAGCCATTAGAATTCATAGTAAGGAATTCTGGGGCATTTGGGTGGCTTAGTTGATTAAGCATCTGCCTTCAGCTCAGGTCATGGTCCCAGGGTCCTGGGATTGAGCCCCACATTGGGCTCCCTTGCTCAGTAAGGAGCCCACTTCTCCTTCTCCCTCTGCCTGCTGCTCCCCCTACTTGTGCTCTCTCTCTGTCAAATAAATAATTAAAATCCTAAAAAAAAAAAAAAAAAAAAAAAGCATAGCAAGGTCAATAATACTAAGTATCTTGGGTAACCTGGAAGAAATCTCCTTTATCCCCAGTCTACAATGCCACATCTGTAAAAAGGAAGATTAGACCGCCAGTGAATACTTAAGGAGCCACCTCCTCTTCTCCCCTTGCATAATGAAGGGGCATTTTTGTCATAATCACATCCTCACTATGACGTAAGAGAAAGGACATGTCCCCCAAGACAAATTATTCTGGTACTGTATCATGGACCGGCCCAGGGAGCCAGGGAGCAAGTCACTGGTGTGATATGGTTTTTATTTTTATTTTTATTTTTTTAAGATTTATTTATTTGAGAGAGACAGAGAGAGAGCACAAGTGCAGGGGAGGGGAGGGGCAGAGGGAGAGAAACAGAGAGAATCCAAGCCGACTCCTGGCTGAGTGCAGAGCCCACATGAGGCTCAATCTTAGGACCCTGAGATCATGAGCAGAGCCAAAAACAAGAGTCAGATGATTAACCAACTGAGCCACCCAGGCGCCCCTATGATGTGGTTTCTATGGGGAAATAGAAGCACTCTCAGTGTTATGAAGAAAAAATGCAATGGCAAACGCAAAGCACCTGGTCCAGAGAAGGCCCTCAGGGTTGACGTTCCCCTCTCCACCTTTCCTTGTCCTCTGTTGCCTTCCTGTTCAGTCCTAGTACCACTGCTGGCTTGATTTACTTTCCCTGAAGCTTGTTCATATAAAAGTTAAAAAAACACCGTTCTATTCTTTGCTTCTGTGGGTTTGACTGTTTTAGATACTGCATATAGGTGGAGTCATGTAGTATTTGTCCTTCTGTGACTGGCTTATTTCACCTAGCATCATGTCCGTAAGCCACCTATGTTGTTGCCTATTTCCGAATATTCTTCGTTTAGGACTGAATAGTTTGCCGCTGTATGCATGTATTGTATTTTTTAAATCCATTCATCTTTTGATGAACATTTAGATTGTTTCCATATCCTCACTAGTATGAAAACACTGCGATGAACATGGGGCTTTGGATACCTCTTTGAGATCTTGATTTCAGTCCTTTTGGATAAATACTCAGAAGTGGGCTTGCTGGATCATATGGTAATCCTGTTTCTGTTTTTGTGAGGAACCTCCATACTGTTTTTCATAGTGGCTGCGCCATTTTGCATTTCAATCAACAACGTATAAGAGTTCCAGTTTCTGGGGTGCCTGGGTGGCACAGCGGTTGAACGTCTGCCTTCGGCTCAGGGCGTGATCCCGGCGTTCTGGGATCGAGCCCCACATCAGGCTCCTCCGCTATGAGCCTGCTTCTTCCTCTCCCACTCCCCCTGCTTGTGTTCCCTCTCTCGCTGGCTGTCTCTATCTCTGTCAAATAAATAAAATCTTTTAAAAAAAAAAAAAAGAGTTCCAGTTTCTCCACATCTTCACCAGCTCGTTCGTTCGTTCGTTCTTTCTTTCTTTCTTTTCTTCCTTCCTCCCCTCTTTCCTTCTTTCCTTTCTTTCTTTCTTTCTTTCTTTCTTTCTTTCTTTCTTTTCTTCCTTCCTCCCCTCTTTCCTTCTTTCCTTCCTTCCTTCCTTTCTTTCTTTCTTTCTTTCTTTCTTTCTTTTCTTCCTTCCTCCCCTCTTTCCTTCTTTCCTTCCTTCCTTTCTTTCTTTCTTTCTTTCTTTCTTTCTTTCTTTCTTTCTTTCTTTCTTTTCTTCCTTCCTCCCCTCTTTCCTTCTTTCCTTCCTTCCTTCCTTCCTTCCTTCCTTCCTTCCTTCCTTCCTTCCTTTTTTTATAGTAGCCATCCTAATAGGTGTGAGGTTGTATGTCATTGTAGCTTTGGTTTGCATTTCCCTGATTATTAGTGATGTTGAGTATCTTTTTATATACTACAGTTGTTGGCCATTTGCTGGTCTTCTTGAGAGAAATGTCTATTTGAGTCTTTAGCCTATTTTTTAAAATCGGGTTATCAGGGGCATTTTGTTTGTTTGTTTTTGGTTTTGTTTTGTTTTGTTTTTTTGCTATTGATATATTGGAATTTCTTACGTAATTTAGAAATTAACACCTTATGAGATACATAGCTTGCAAACATTTTCTCCCATTCTGTAAGTTGCCTTTTCAAACTCTGTCGAGTGTTTGCTTCACTGCACAGAAGCTTTTTAGTTTAATGTAATCCTACTTCTCTGACTTTGCTTAACATGTCCATACTACCCAAAGCAATCTACGGATTCAGTGTAATCTCTATCAAAATCCCAATAACATTTCTTACAGATATAGAGAAAACAATTCTAAAATTTATATGCAACCACAAAAGATCCTGAATAGCCAAAGCACTCTTGAAAAAGAAAAACAAAACTGAAAGCGTCACACTTTGTGGTTTCAAAGTATATTACAAACCCATAAAAATTAAAACAGTGTGGTACTGACCTGAAGATAAATGTATAGACCAACTGAACAGAATGGAGAGCCTGGAAATAAACCCACATACATATGGCCAACTGATATTCAACAAGGGAGCCAAGAATACACAATGGGGAAAAGGATAAACTCTTCAACAAGTAGTGTTGGGGAACTGGATATCCACATGAAAAAGAGTAAAATTGGAGCATTATTTTACACCATACAGAAAAAGTAACTCAAAACGGACCAAAATCTAAAACATAAGACCTGAAAGTATAAAACCCCTAGAAGAAAAGAAAGCTTCTTAACATTGGTCTTGGCAATGATTTCATAGATATGACATCAAACACACAGGCAACAATTAGCAGCCAAGTAAAAGGTGTACTGATAACTCTTTTAAAAAATCAGCTTATCAGATTTCTTATGTACCTCATGAATTGGTTAGGACATTTCTGTTGGTTTTGGGTTGTCTGCAATGTTTTTTTTTTCCCCTAACTTGTAAATGACTCATCCATCAGTTCAAAATATCGGCCTATCTATCAAATAGCGGGTTTCTAGGACTAAGCCATGACTTTACCGTTATTTCTTGCTCTACCCTGGCTATGAGCCTAAGCTCCTTCACATGGATTCTGTAAAATATATGAAATGCCAAAATGTTTAGGAATAAGTCCATTGTAGAAATACTAAATCGTGCTATTCCTGGTAGTTGCATTTATTTTTTGGCCTAAACTATTACTATCATCTGGTATATAACACCTGTCTCTCCTCAGGATATTGTCCTTTCGTTCTTTGTTACATGTCTTAAAAAAAAAAAAAAAAAAAGGAAAGATATGAAATTCTTTTTTTTTTTTTTTTGAGATTTTATTTATTTATTTGACAGAGAGAGAGAGAAGGAGCACAAGCAGGGGGAGTGGCAGATTGAGGGAGAGGGAGAAGCAGGCTCTCTGAGGAGCAGAGAGCCTGATGTGGGGCTCGATCCCAGAACCCTGGGATCATGACCTGAACCAAAGGCAGATGCTTAACTGACTGAGTCATCCAGGTTCCCCAAAATATAAAATTCTTACGATAAAGTTTCCAAGTTAGTGAATCATCACTCAACATAGTTTTTAATGAATTAATCACAGAATTTTTTTTATATCCCTGTTTTATTTAGCGTATACATTTTGCTTTCCTGTAAAGCTACCCCTTGTCAATTCCAGAAAACAGAATTGGTCCTTCTGAAATTGTTCTTGAGCAGGCAATTGACATTTCATGATTAAATATTTCATAGCTTCAAAACCCTTACTGTTTCAGGCTTGTCTCATTCTCTTCCTTTCTTATTAGAGCTATAAATTTCCCTACTATCTCTTTTTGAGTTGCCTTTCAACTATTTTGGCCCATAAATTCCCTACCCTGTCTCCTTTCTTATCAAGAAACTAAATCTTTTCAGCCTGGGCACAAAAATGACTTCCCTAAACTTTCATAGTCTTGTTACTCTCCTGAGCACCCACCCTGTATACTTTCTGTTTATACAAGCCAATTTTAGAGGCCCGGGTAATGCTGCTTATTCTCTGAGACTCACCTCATAGACTCAATGTCTTCCATTCTTGCACTCACAAAAATGTATAGTTTACTCACTTTGGTGAAAGTAACACCCAAATTGCTGCCTCATATTTTTGCTCTTCTTGGTCATTTCTTTACCCAAATGGTTAAGCCTGAAACTCCTTAGGTTTAAAATCCCAAGGAAAGAGGGCAGCCCAAAATGATGGGGATGTGCAAGATTGCAGAAACAAGCCACATCATTAAGAAAGTAAGATAATTAAGCAAAGCTACCCAAGGTTGGCCAGTGAAAATTAAACATTCAAGACTGTATTATGAAGTAGTTTAAACTGTCTGTTTTGATGATGTCATTCTGTCCATTCTTCAAAGCCATTTGGTTGTTGCTGGCATTTTTGTAGGAGATTCATAAGATAGAACAGTAATCCGCTTACCTTCTGATCTTAAGACAACAGTGTCAAAAATATCAATTTTTGGCTTTTTTAATGTTTTAGTAATGTGTACATCAACTACTCTCACCTGGATACTGAAGCTTACCTACCCCTATCCTCTATTCCATATTATACCCCTATTCCATATCTTATCCATACTCCAAACCTTACACACACTCCATAACTACCTTTGTCCTTTCCGGCTGCTATAACAGAACACCATAGACAGAGTGGCTTAGAAACGAGAAATTTCTTTCTCTCAGTTCTGTGAGAATGGGAAGTCCAAGATCAAGGTGCTGGCAAATTTGGCGTCTAGTGAAGGCAAGCTTCCTGATTATTCATAGATGGCCATTTTCTCACTGTGTCATCACAAAAGGGGGCAAAAGGGGCAAGAGAGCGTTCTGGAGTTTCTTTTAGAAGGATACTCATAACTAATCACTCCATAAAGGCCCCACTTCCAAATCCCAGCACATTGGAGATTAAATTTCCTCATTTGGATTTTGAAGGGACACAAACATTCACTCCATGGCAATACCTTTACCCATACTCTGTAACTTACCCATATCTAGGACATTATTCATACTCCATGTCTTACCCACACTTCATATCCTTAGTCATTCTCCATGCCTTGTCCATATTCCTTTTTAAAAAACTGTGGTAAAATACATACAACATAAACTTGCTGTCATAGCCCTTTTTACACGTACAGTTCAGTTACCTATATGCCTCACCTTACTCATACTTCATACCCTTACCCATATTTTGTACCTTACTCATACTCCATACCTTACTCATACTTCATAACTCACCCTTCTTCATACGTTACCCATACCCACCACTTTACCCACACTCTCTGTTTTACCCATCCTCCATACCTTCTTCCGGACCATACCTTACTCAGACTCTATGCTTTACTTTGCCCCAGTCCTGACACCCTCCCCCAATCCTTCATTATTTTTCCTTCAGTTATTCCAAATATACCATCACCGACTAGCGTAGAATCATATTGTGACCACGCAAAATGAATGAAACTGTTTGCTGTTTCAAATAAAACATGTTTCAAATTAACCATGTCACTCTCAGCCAGCTGACTCATCTGGATTAGTATGGTCACCACTGTCTTCCTTGGAAGATTCACTGAGGAAGTATGAGGAATGGGCTGAAGTTGTTTCTATGCACACATTTTGGTGTGTGTCATGAAGCAGGGAAAAAAATCTTGCGGAGTTTTATGTTTTTAGAATGCCCGCATCACCAAAACACCGTTTTTCATATGCATGAAAGTATCACTTGAAGCCATCATGAACTACTTCTCTTTAACTACAGGAAGAGTAGAACCAAAACCATTTGGGATGGATGACCTAGCTTATTCTAAGTACTTCCTGGAGAAAAACAGTAACAACCAAACCATATCTGTATGTCTCGTCTAAACCTTCTATTCTTGTCTCAGTAGATCCCCCTCAGTAAAAAAGGAGGTTATAATCAATTAACAAAAAAAGTGAATTTATATACTGGAAGATAATTATTTAAGGCTCCTATAGACCTTTTCCTATTTAATTATAGATCCTAGTTGTAGGAAAAAAATACGTTCTTGATATTAAAAAAATAGTCTCAACATTAATGATATGCCAGTTTGCTAATATAGCTAGGGGTGAGAGGGAGAGTTGTGGGGGAGAATTGGGGCGGAAAGGTGTTTTGGAAACCACATGCCCCACAGAAATACATTCAGCTAGCACTCTCTGCTAAGTCTTGTCGTCAGTTTCAGTCTTGCTTCAAGCCCAGCACCCCATCTCATCCCAAGTGCCCCCAGCCAGTACATTACTTATACCAACCAGCTTGATCAGGGAGCCTATCGATGGCATTTGTATATTTTACAATTACCATTCCAGAGATATGATGAACCCTGGAGTAAGGTACTGTACTTGGCAGCAACTGCCTCAGCTTTTGGGCACATATGCTTCAAATCTGAGAATATCATAGATATATATGGGAATCTTTGTAGAGATCTCTGAGGCAAGCTGGTATTTAACACAA
Source organism: Ursus arctos (assembly GCF_023065955.2). NCBI lineage: Eukaryota > Metazoa > Chordata > Mammalia > Carnivora > Ursidae > Ursus > Ursus arctos. The sequence goes on along the minus strand of NW_026622974.1, from coordinate 11,943,415 downwards.
AAGCAAACACATTTGGAGCTAAAACACTTTCCATTAGGCAGTTTGGCGGCTGTTCTACGAGCCAGACTCACTGTGCTCGATGGACACATTTCGATTAAATGCTGCTTTGTATTCCTCCAAAGATGGGAACAATAAGGACGTTTGTCAAAGGAAAAACTGCAGCAAACGATTTCATGTTGAACATCTGTACTCTGCAGTTCATTGTTTGCAAGAGTTTATTGACCATAATTTTGATGCATATAGGTTTTAAAGAGTATAAACTGCATTTATCTTGGGTGCCTATCATTTATTTGAGTCTTGGCTTATTTATTTCCATTTTTTCTGGGCATTTTATTTATTTTGGGATGCTGAAGAGATGAAGGAAAAGATGTTTTTGAAAAAGAAGTTTTAGTTAGCTCTGCGAAATTGATGAGGAAAGACAATGTTTCCACAAAAAGGATTAAGCAATTGAATTGAAAAATGTAACACTAAGCATATTATATCTTTATGATACCTTTCAGCCTTAAAGATCTCAAACCAATTTATAAACTTTAAGACCACTCTCCCAAATCATTGTCCATCATATCAATCATCGTGACATTTCCAGAGTGAACTGTAGCAGCTGTTAATTAGCAAAGTAATGTGAGGGTAGTGGAGTCAGAAGACGAATTAATGGCATTGTGAATGGGATCCTGAGTTAAGTTGCCTTCTTTCACTTTAAAAACGGATGGCCTATTGTAAGAAGATGTAAACTTTCTTTTTTTGCATTTTATTCGTGTATTTATTTATTAAACCATAGCCTAGGCAACCCAAGTTGCTAAATCAGGGTAGCCTTTATCAGTCATGATTTGATGTATCGCTGTGGTCCTGCTCTATTGGCCTAACTCTGCCACCACATAAACTACAGATCCCTGGGGTAAAAGAGAGGCAGAGCCTAGAAACTGGCCACCTATAAGATAATAGACTTTCTTTCTTGACATGCATTTAATAATGAAATAGTTAATGTATAGTAGTGGTTAAGAATGCCAACTTGGAAATCGGACAGCTGTGGGGCTGTAACCCCTACACTGAGTAATCTCACCTTTCATAAGCTTATCTATTGCCTGTTGTGTAGTTTACTTAAAATGATGTATATAAAACACAGTGTCCGGCATAACAAACTTTCAATTACTATTATTATTATTATTCTTTCTTGGATTATTTGGTTCCAAGATTTATCTAAGAAAAGCCTGATGGATTTGGTAATCTGTTTCATTACATCTTGTTTTCCCGTTAGTGCCCAATTGCCTCTTTACAGAGAAGACTTGAAGAAACTGCTCTTAGTAGGTAACTAACGTTTACGTTTGTTTCCGTGTTTGTTTGTAGGGTGTACTCAGGCAGAAAGTCAAGATGGTTACGTGAGCTTCTCCAACTTGGCAGTTTCGATCTCTGGGTCAAATTGGCACTTTCTTTTTACTGTCACTTCCCCTCCAGGTAATATCAGCAGAGTGTGCTTTTACTGTTTCTTAAAAAAAAAAAAAAAGCCTCTTCTTTATAATGGGAATAGCTCCTATCATGAATAAGAAGTCATCATAGTTTAGAGGAAAAAAATCACTTGGTTATATCATTAAGGTATGAGAAGCAAGAACACGTGTGGTAATTAAGCCTCCAGAGAATTCTGGTAAGCGAGAATCCAAATGTACATTTTCTTCCAGTTGGTAAAATTTACTTTGAATGCTGTTTTTTATTATTATTTATTCTTTTTCTGACATGTGGTGGCATTTGGTTGTATATTAATTAGAACGTTTTAATTGATAAGAAAGAGAGTCATGGAAAAAAAGAAAGAGAGTCATGGGATATTAAGTATTATGAAATTTTATCTTTCAGTTCTGCCCTCCTCACCCACTGCCTCCCCCCAACTCCATAAATTACAACCATACCCATTCAAAATCCTGGTACTTTAGGGGCGCCTGGGTGGCACAGCGGTTAAGCATCTGCCTTCGGCTCAGGGCGTGATCCCGACGTTCTGGGATCGAGCCCCACGTCAGGCTCCTCCACTGGGAGCCTGCTTCTTCCTCTCCCACTCCCCCTGCCTGTGTTCCCTCTCTCGCTGGCTGTCTCTATCTCTGTTAAATAAATAAATAAAATCTTAAAAAAAAAAATCCTGGTACTTTAGAAGTACAGGTATAAGGTGTATGTAAATTACTTCTATGTTCCAATTCTTCTTGATGAAAACTTGAAGTTTTCTCCCCTTCTGAAGCATTCTTGACAATTTTTGCCTTATTAGAAGGTAATACTACTCAATAAGTTTGAAGTAGATAACATGTTAATTAAACTTCAAATGAACCTATGCAAAATACTCCTCTCCCATTTCCATGAAGGGTCTCCATGAAGCCAAGTCTCCTCCTACCAAGGAGTGGTGAGAATGGAGTTTTTTGTTTTTTTGGGTTTTTTTTTTTTTTTGAGAGAGTAGCTTTGACATCCTCTTTTTAAAATACTGAACTCTCATGGAAACACAGAATAACCCACTGGAAAAAGAAAAAGAGATTTAACTCTCCCATTCATTATTGTGATTTACCAGAAAAAAAAATTCCTCAGCTAAGAGAGCATCTAAAAGAAATCTAAAAATGCTAACACCACATTTGAACTAAAAACGTAGATATTTATAATCAATTATTAATTTGGGGCAGAAAATTAGTTTGATACTAAAGCCACGCAACTGTGGAAAGCAGTTAATGCATGGGTGTGATAATGCAAAGTTTTATAAAATATGCTCGAATAATCATTACCGGCGTTGAACCAGTTAGTTCATGCAAATGGCCAGCGGAATCCCATGTTTTGATGTAAGAGATCTGAAGCCTGACAACAAAATGTTTAATTAAGCCCACATATTAGTTCTCCTCATGAAACTTGAATTCAAACTGTCATAGTATACTTCTCAAAAAACAAAAAGTGCAACTCTTGGGAAAATATATAATGAGCATTTGTCAACAAGTTCTTTAACTCCCTAGTGAGGGTACCAGGAAGACGGCAAAGCTGGTTTAAAGAGCATTTGAGATTACCGTAATTAAAAGATAAGTATTAAAAAGAAGAGCATTTGAGAGATGGGAATCACATAGCCAGCTGAAATAAGTTTGCCACATTGGATACAGGGCAATAGAGCTGTAACCTTTGAGGTTACACGTCTACAGATACCAGTCACATCTGTACTGGAGAAAAATCATTTGCAGTTTACCAATCTGCTACAAATTAACAAAACTAGGCCTAATTAATATTATATTATATATATATATACACACATACAAAATATATATACATAATATATATATGTATATATATGTGTGTATATATATATATATATATATATATACTCTATATATTCTCTCTCTCTCTCTCTCTCTCTCTCTCTTGCCCTTAATTCCAAGTCCTGGACAATTTTTCTGCACTTGACTTCTGAGGTCAAGTATATTATTATTAATTTTAATCTTGCAGATATCCTTTAAAACCTCTGAAAGTGCCTTTACATAAGGACAGATCCGTGGAGACATGTGCTCAGTGTTCGGGACCATGGGATTCCCAAGTGTATAGATTTTGAAGGGCAACACTTACAGAGCTGGGTATTTTGTGCCAGATTTGTCCGATTATTTAAAGGACTTTTGTCCTTTAATTTCCCCGTGGTTAACCAAGACTAAATACTTCATCAAGGTTATTTTAAGGAATAAGTGATACAGCCAGATGTAAGACGTGGTGTAGACAAAAACTTCTCAGTAATATTTATGATTTTGAGCGGGCTTTCGTGTTCATGTTCACCAAATGACTACTTGTAGAAGAGGCTAACGGAAGAATTATCTTGAAAAGGTTTTCTTCAGCATTTTTCCTTAAATTATTCTTCATAATTTTCAAAACCACGTCTATGAGGTGAGGCTCTGTCAGAATGAGATTTACGGAGTCTAAATTAGAAGAGAATAGATGGAAGATAGAAGACAAATATCTTAAAATAGAAGAACGATATTTAGAAGTATAGAAATTGAGGAACCGAGGGGGCGCCTGGGTGGTACAGCGGTTGGGCGTCTGCCTTCGGCTCAGGGCGTGATCCCGGCGTTATGGGATCGAGCCCCACATCAGGCTCCTCTGCTGTGAGCCTGCTTCTTCCTCTCCTACTCCCCCTGCTTGTGTTCCCTCTCTCGCTGGCTGTCTCTATCTCTGTCAAATAAATAAATAAAATCTTTAAAAAAAAAAAAGAAATTGAGGAACTGAGAAATTAATTAGGTCTGACCAGATGTGTATGGGACCCTCACAAGTCTTTCTAATATGTTCACTAATCCAGCTCATTTATTCATTTTGGAACATCCTGAGACACCACCAAGAAAGAGAAGGGTTTCCGTGTGCTTATTCTATTGACTTCCCAGTCAGCCTTTCCCTCTTCATTATCATTCCCATGGTCTGACTGTGGTTTCTCTGACCATTCTTTGGAGCCATGTTCGTAGGGGATTCTCAAGGGCTGCTGGGCTGAAAAGAGAGGGAGCCAGGGTTCCAAATCCAGAGAAACCCTATTGTCCTTGCCATTTCCATGCCTAGGATAATCTTCCTCCTGAAATTCACATGCTGCGTTCATCATTTCACTCAGATTTCTTCCCAAATGTCACCTCCTCGGAAAGGTCTTTTCCGCCTCGCTCAGTCTACGCCACGACCATTCCTAGCCCTGCTCCATCACCAGTCACTCTCTGTCTGCCAACCTCACTTTGGTCTTCATGGCACTTTACTGCTACATGGCATCAGGGTATCAGCGTATTTGCTTGTTCGTCTATGCCTTTGTGCTCTGCCCCCCGTTAGAACCTAAGTTCCAAAAGGGACAGGAGTTCTGCTGCGCTCAGCACTGTATCTTCGGAATGTAGAAAATCATTCTACATGTGCTACTTAAAAATCGCTGGCACATCAGAGGCACGACTGTTTGTTCATGAGTAAGTGAGGATATTGAGATGATGTCTAAGATAACATTTTTGTATTGTTCTGCTGCTAACCATATTTGAAAGCTGGTGGTCTCTACCCTTAGACCCAGGCACTTCTCTGGGTTTATGAACTAGTTTCACTGACTTCGGCCCCTCTGCCGTTATTTGTGTTCAGAACACTCCCATGGCCTGACCTTCTATGTCCCCCTTGGTTTATGCCACATCCCAGCTCAGAATTCTTCCTTCTCTGACACCTCATTGCCTTCAGAATACAGTCAAGGGGCTTTTGGCTGACATTTACTGTGACCAAAATTTATCTCAACTGTTTTCCAGCATTAATTCCCAGTATTTTGCAGCATTAATTTCCTAAACAATTGCTCTTTTCTCCTTCCTGCCTTTATTTGCTTAGCCCTCAAAGCCCCAGCTATTCTCTTTTCTGGGATGCTTTCTCTGACCATATTGATGGGAAATATCCTTCCAGAGCAATCTGCATTATTCTGCTGGCATGCGTCACATTCTGATTTGTATTACAAATGTTTGTATATCTATCTCATTTTATCTACTAGCTTGTAAATATCTTCAGAATAAGAACAGTGCCTTATCCAGTTAGCAAAGTAAACAATCACTGAGCAATCATTGGAAAATAGATAAAAGAACGAGGAATTTTGTTTTACTTCTGCAAATCCCCAGTAAAATCCATTCCCCCGTCTCTGGGCTAAATTTATCTTATTCAGATGCTTATAAAAAGCAACTAATTAATAACAAACAAGCCAAGTATGTCTCAGATATAAGATGTACACACAGGAGAACCATTTCTAGCTAATTTTGTTATGGTAGCTTTGGGACTGAGTCAGCCAGGAGTCGAGAGACTGAAAACCTGACTGTGACTTTCAATCAAATTATCAGATTCAGCCCAAGGAAAGCACAGCAAGGAAAAGCATGATGTTTCCTTGCACAGAGAAAATAAAAACTGGTTTTGCCTGCATTATTCAGATGAAAGCAGAGGTTGGTGTGGGTTGGTTTGTTTTGGATGTCCTCCTTAAAAATCGCTGGCTATGACTAACCCACGTTCATAGGCAAGCTTTTTTGTTTTTTAACTTTTCATTTTTGTATTGGGGTATAATTGACATAGGGCAAACTATACATACTTAGAACATACAGTTTCATAAATGTTGATGAATCTATACTCCTATGAAACTATCCTCACGATTAAGATAATGAACTTGTCACCCTTAAAATTATAGGTAAATTAAAAATGTTTTTATTTAAAAAATAACATACGGTAAAATTTATTTTTGTAGGTATTTTTATGGATTCAAATACATGAGCAGATTCATGTAATTACCATCACAATCAGGATATAGAACATTTCCAGAAAATCTCCCCTATTCTGTTCCTCTGTCCTCAACGCTCTCCCCTGCTCTACCACTAATCCCTGACAATCACTTTTCTGTTCTTTATGTCTACGATTTTGTCTTTTCTATAATGTCATATAAATGGAATCATAAAGTGTGTACCCTTTAGAGATGGACTCTCTCACTCAGCACGATGTCTTTGATGGTCATCCAGTTGTTACTTTCTTACTAATAGTCTGGTTCCTTCTTTCTTTCTTTCTTTCTTTCTTTCTTTCTTTCTTTCTTTCTTTCTTTTTCTTTCTTTCTTTTTCTTTCTTCCTTTCTTTCTTTCTTTCTTTCTTTCTTTCTTTCTTTCTTTCTTTCCTCTCTGTCTCTTTCTTTCTTTTTCTTTCCTTCCTGCCTGTCTTCCTTCCATTATTCCTTCCTCCCTCACTCCCAGCCTCCCTCCTTTTGTTCGTTTGTTCCATCTTCTTTTTCTTTTTCTTCCCCTCTTTTTTGGCTGAGTAGTATTTCATTGTCTGGATCAATCATCGTTGGTTTATTCATTCCCATGTTGAAGAGCACTTGGGTTGTTCGCTGGCTTGGATGATTACAGATAGAGGTGCTACAAACATTTGTGTACTATTTTTATGTGTATAAGCAAGCTTTTGTTCTCTTAGATCTTGTATGCTTTATTCCAAAAATAATAATGAAGTGAGGAAGTGAAAATGAAATTCTTCAGTCTACTAAAGGATTTGAGATGAATTCTTAGAAAGATACAGTCTTGAAAGGAACTTGCCCATTTGCCCCATCATCATGACCAAAGTGGCTCCATCTGCCACTGCTCTACTCCCAGTTTTCCAGATAACAAAATTCTTATGGACATTAGAAAATTCTCTTGGCTCTGTGGTAGGAGACACTGTTCCCCTGTTTTGATGTGTACATGCCATTTTTTAAATAGGATACCTATGTCAGAGCAAGTAGTTTCACACATTCTGGAGTCGAGAGCATTTCTGTTCTAATTAGTGGAACATGAGAGTGAAACTGAAATTTTGCATTGGTGGAAAAGGTAAGTCTGAGAATGAAAGGAGAGAATTGGAAGAATGTCCCATCAGTAATGGACAGAATTGGAAAGAACAATTGTATGTTATTGTTGGAATTGGATTCTTGTAGTTCTTCAGAAATACAAATCTTGGATGTATTATTAGTTCATTTAATCACTTAATTCAATAAATATTTATTGAACCTAAGTGGCAGGTATAGTTGTAAACATATCTCTTCCACAAAATTTTTATTATATCAGCATTTTAAATCCTATTAATATGTTATTATTGGGGCTTTTTTTTTTAACAGGAGCCAATTTTACAGCTCGATCAAGGTCATTCACTGTCTCACCTGCGGCTAGGTCAGAGAAGTCAACCATCATCTTGGCTGCTTCCCTGTGCTCAGTGGCCTCTTGGCTGGCTCTATGCTGTCTGGTGTGCGGTTGGTTTAAGAAAAGCAAAAGTAGAAGTATGTATATTTTTGTTTTGGGAATGAAAATATTGGTGGGGAAATATTATCATGTATAATATACTAACATTTCTTTTTCTTTCCCCAAAGAGAAATTTTTATGAAACTGCAACATATTAAACCACACGGAACCAAATTATTCAGTTCATACAGTAGAGACAAAGATTGCCTAACCTTAAATAATAATAGTGATAATAATGAGAGCTCTTATTTATTGAATACTCAATAGGGGCCAGATTCTAAGTACTTTACATACATGGATTTATTTAGCCTTCATAACAACCCTGTGACGTAGGGTCTGTGTTAAGGAGGTGGAACCCGAGGCACAGAAGTCTAAGTAACTTTCCCATGGTCACAAAATCAGGAAAAAACCAGGCAGTTGGGCTCCAGATCCTATTCTCTGAAACACTATGTTCCACTGCCCAGGTATTTACCTTAAAATAACAATAATACATGCATTATATGTTAACATAATTAACATGTTTTTTAATTTAAAAATGATGTTTTCAAATATATATAATGAAAAGAATGGCAGTTTTATAAAACTCTTTAATATCTGCCTTAAGAAAAGTCAGCTGGATTCTCTTAGCAGCTTCTGCATTACATTTGGTGCAATATATTGCTTTGGCTGAAGTATATGAAGAAAATCCAGCCTCGCACAAGTACATAGTAGAAGGGGAGGAGTATTTTAATAGCCTTCACAGATAATTGTGGAGAATCTTCCTTGATACTGTACCCAAACTGGCCAAGAGATAGTTACTTAAAGAAACATCTCAATGTACTTTCTATACTCTGTTACATGGAAAACCACTAATCTGTCATGGAGCTTTTACCTACGTAGGAGCTTTTACCTACGCGTGATTTTGAAACATTATGCTTTAGCCATTTGGGAAATATTGTTTCACTGAGTTATAAAGATATTCCAAATGCTGACATATTTCATTCTATAATTTTTTTAAAAAACTGCATTTGGTAATATCAACATTACACTTTAAGAATTAGATATCTGCAAAACTTATAGTTGATATAAATTGTCCAAAATTCTAAATTTCCCATGAAAGTTTGAATTTTATCACTGGTGGCAAATATTGTCAGTTGTTTCATAGCAGTTACAGGCTAGCTTCATTCACTTAAAAAAAAAAAAAACCTACCAAATACCCAAGTATGAATAACCAGGATCTGTCTCTCATTCTTCCAAGTTCTTTCAATGTAAAATGACGTTTCCTGAAAAAATCAGGTTTTTAGCTAACCTCAATCACTGAAGTGCTTTTTCTTGAGAAAAATTATCATATGCCATGGCCTGGCATCATGTGACATTACATTATGAATTTTTTTGTTTATCCTCTGCCATTCAAACTAGAATAAAACTCTATGAGAGTAGGGACCAGGGCTTTCTTACTCATTGTCTTTCCATTGCCTAGAACAGTTTGTGGTATGAGCAAGGTAAATATATTTTTGATAAAGATATTTAATAAATTAATGAATAGAATATAAAACATCTCATCAGTCAAAAATAGAAGTCTTCAATCAAAAGCACATATCTGCATGATCTCTAGGGATTGCACCAATGTCAATTTCCTGGTTTTGATATCATACTATATAGTTACATAGGTTAAAGTGGAGGAGGGTGGAGGAGGGTAATTGAATCCTTCCTGTATATTTCTTTGCAGCTTCCTGTGACTCTATCATTATTTCAAAGTAAAAAGTTAAAAAGAGTATTGTAACATTCTATACCAGCTCTGTCCAGTAAAAATATAACATGAACCACACATGTGAGGCACATGATGCAATTTTCTAGTATCCTCTTGACCTAATACATCAAATTTCATTTCAATATGTAATAAATATAAAAATATTATGTATTTTACAGTTTTTCAAAATCATTTGTATATTTTACACTTACAGCACATCTAAATTCAAACTAGGCACATTTCAAGTATTGTGTAGCCACATATGGTGGCTAATGTATAGTTTTATGCCTTAAAGTTGCTGGTCAGTATAAGGGATTGTACTTCCTTATTTCTTAAGCTCTGAAAACATTATATGCATTCTAGCGCATGTATATCACAATCATCTTGTGGGGGCATATAAGAGAAACACCTTAGCATCTGGACCTGTTTACAAATAAAGATGATGTTTCATTCTAGAAAACAAGAAACAGTCACATCTTTTTCTCTTTACTCTAGAAGTAAAAAGTGAAGATATTTCTGAATTCCAGACTAACGATCAAAAGAATCATATCCACCTCTCATCCAAATGCCAAAGATCACAAGAGACTAAAAAGGAAGATGCCATGATGGGAGAAGGTAAGCTTGGACAGTGATTCCCACAAGAGACACCCATCATGGATGAGCTGTGGCCTCCTTCTCTCCATGGCTGTCAGTTTCTGGATCAATTTAGTTGTTAGCCCCTTCTTTAGTGTTTGTCACTTCTTCTCAAGGAAGTTACACCCCAGCATAGGAGGACGCAAGGCCAGCTGATTCAATGAGCTATTAATCAGTTATTCAATTTGACATTTATATTTTTTCTTAGTAGATGATAATTGGTTTAACATTTGAATTTGTTACATAAAGAAAAGGAAAACCAAAGTATAGGCATATAATCTTTCCCTTAGCTATTGCAAAGCTGCCAGTCTGGCAACATTATCTAATTTGGGAAATAAGATAGTGGAGTTGCCAAATACCAGCTATGCAAATTAGATTGAATATGGAACCCTTAAGAAATGAGTCAGCTTTGTTAAGCTCTGTTTGTTGTTTGGTCATACTTTTTAGCAAAATGTATTATTTGCTTACATTGTACATAAATGCTAGATGATTTTGCTTGTTATATTTTTTATATGCCATTGGAATTGGTGCCAAGCAAAGAAAAGGTAAGCATTTACTTCAGACCAATGCTTTGCCCTTGTCCTTCTAAGACACAGAAAATAGGAAGATGGTGGACAGAACACAAGATGGATTTGCCAAATATGGATATAGTGTCTGAAAAATATTCATATAATTTCCATGGATCTGAAATGCTTTGAAGCATACACTCTACAGAGAATAATATTGCTATTTATTCTAAGCAATAGTCAATATTCATGATATTTTCTGGTTGACAAAGGAATATGAATCTTAATGGTTCTAGTACCATGTTTAACTAAAAAGTAGCAATTCGATGTTGTTCTGCCTCTCTAGTTCAATGAACTCTGGAGTGTATGTGTGTGTGTGTGTGTGTGTGTGCACATGTGTGTGTATAAATATCAGTTTGTTTGCCTTTTTGTATTTCTCCTCTGGAGGAAATGAAGTCATTTTTTTTTAGAAATATCCCAACAAATTAGCCAGCCATACTCCAGCCTGGCCCCCCAAAGGTGGTATAGGTTTGGAGTGAGCGGGTGTGAGAAGAAGGAAGACAAAGAAAAATGGACAGGAATTCTTTCTGGATTCCATCCAAGACCACACTAATTTTGGTTTCTAGAAAACTCTTGTCCGTATTACTGCATGCAAATTCAGACCAAGTGTTTGAAAATGCTCATCTGAACTCAGCACTGCAAAGAACAGCATATTCAGCTGCATTCTTAAGCAAACAACAAGAGTGATGCTAATCTCCTCCTAATCTAATATGGCTATCTCCATGAATCTCAGTTGCCCTACTTAAATTAACTACATTAAGCAGTCCACAATGCCTGGGTGTTTTATTAAGGAACATTTTTTATCTGGTGGCTTATTAATAAATTATCAGGAATGAGATAAAGGACAGGGTTCCTGTGGAAAAGTTTAGATTGAAGGGATGGGAGTATCAAAGGCCATGTTATTGGGACATCCAGGTTAAAAATAGAAAGATGTGTTATCCAAATCCACCCCTAGGGATCATAGCAGATTTGTTTCCTTATTTTCTACGCTTTGTCCAAAGCTAAAGAGCATCGATTCCAAGGCAAGTAATGACGCATTTCCTACTTTTCTTCAGGAATTATTACCAGCTACAAAGCAACTAGTTACTGCTAGCTGCAAATAAGTTTGGTTTTATTTCATTATTTCCATGGCACTTTAGTTTCCCGTTTCCCTCTTTTTCTAAACTTTTGGGATCGGCCATGTCTCTCTCCTGAGCACAATGCATTCACTCAGTACTACCTGCCACTAAGATTATTCAGCTGGTGGACTTGAGCATTTCCACAGTCCCATAGATTCAGACTGTCAACTCATCCTGTTGTGGCTTTTGCTAAAAATTGCATGGTTGCAATGGGGGGAGGTGAAGAGTTACAACGGGGAAAGAAAGGTGTGCTGCATATATCCCTCATATTTTATTATTACCAGCCATCTGAGCCAGCTTTTAAAATTCATATCTGTGCTTGTCACTCTACCCATCAGAAGATGTGATGAATTCTCAGTGTTAGCTGGAGAGCAGGAGAATGTGACAGTTAACAGCATGAAGGCCAGGAGTCAGACAGACTCAGTTTCATCCTGACTCTCCCGTTGACTTGCTTCCCGGCCTCAAGGAAGCCAACTGTCTTCTCTGTGCCCGTCAGGCTCCCTCACTGGTAAAGTTGTCATAATAATACCGCCAGTCCTTATGGTAGTTGTGCGGCTTAAGTGAGTTAATATCACTAAAGTGTGCAGAACATTCCCTGGCATATTGTATATAATATATATGTGTTAGCTCTTGTTGGTTCTTCTTGTTAGTTAAGACTCAAAGCCTTCCAAGGCCTGACTCCATCCTATCTTCGTAATCTTACTTTGCAATTCACCTTCCTGCCACCTGCTCACACTCCCCACACTAACTCGAGTTGCTCATCCTGGGACTTGTCTAAGAACTTCCCACCATTGGCTTGCACGGTTTCTTCCAGTTAGATTGTTTGTCTTCACCTGTTAAAACCTCCTGGAGCTTTTAAGCACCAGCTAAATGTGTGTTGTTGTTGTTGTTGTTGTTTCATAAAGTCTTTCCCAGTCCCTCCTACTTCATTGAAAGTTAGTATTTTCCTCTTTGGGTGCCAAGAATATTAACTGTGTGCCTCTGTGGTAGTACTTGTGTTTTTTAGAATTTATCATACATAGATGGTTGTCTGTTCCCACAGGCCAGGGCTTCTTAACCAGGGTAATTTTGGCCCCCAAGTGGGATGAAAATCTCATCCTGATTTTCCTAGGATTTTCCCAGTTTTAAAAATCAAAGCCTTATGTCTCAGGAACTTCCTCAGTCTCAGACAAATTGAGACAGTTGGCCATTCTACCTTCAGGGGACATTTGCAATGCCAAACACAGGGCTCGATCCCAGGACCCTAAGGTCATGACCTGAGCTGAAATCAAGGGGCAGATGCCCAACTGACTGAGCCACCCAGGCACCCCTGTCTGGAGACATTTTTGTTGTCACAGTTGTCACAGGGAGGGGGAGATACTACTGGCGTCTGGCGAGAAGAGATCAGGGGTGCTGTAAACATCTTATGATGCATGGGACCACCCCACAATAAAGATTATTTGTCTCAAGACATCAGTAATGTCTAGGTTGAGAAATCCCGGCAGAAGCTGTTATTTGTCTTCGTAACATATAGATGGGAGATGCTGGAATGACTTAATAAATAGTTAGATTATGTTTCCCAATAAATATTGAATAAGTATTTATTTACCTCCTGATATTTATTTAGAACCTTATGACATCCTTTCTGTATAGTTGCAAAGAAGTGATATCTGGTCCCCTGTCCTTTATGAGTTTGCAGTATGGTTGAGACACAAGAGTTATATTTGGGGGAAAATGAAAGAACAATTCTAGGCAACAAACAATTAAGTGTAAAGCAGTCAAAACAAACAATATGTATTCAATGCATTTATGGATGGGAGGGAATGCTCCAAGAGAGAAAGAATATCATTATCTTAAGTTACATGTTCAGTCCCTCTAGCTCCTAAATCATATCACACTGTTTCAAATCCCATTTGCTAAGGGCTTGGCTGTCCAGTTTTCACACACCCAGGTTTATGGAAATGCCAGGGAGGGAGTCTAGCTTTGCTCTGTCAAAGCTCAGTTTTGTGTCATTCCTTCTCAACCGTTCCCTGGCTCTCCTAATTTGGTTGACAGGGGGCAGATCTCCCAGGCGAGACACCTCAGAGTTATCTTTACCTCCTAGTGTTTCCCCTACCGCCCCGTGCCCTTGTTCAGGGCACAAGTTCGACCAATTCCTTCTCTACAATGTCTTGGGTTTTCACTTTCACCCACTCCCTTTCACAGATATATCTTGCATTCAGTCTCAGCTAATAGATGTCCACCGCTCCACTCCTTCTTTCCCTCCAGGGCAATAGTCCCCATACACAACTAGTTTTCCCAACTTCAAAATGTCCTTCTCCAACAGAGCCACATATCTGAAGTCTCTACTCCTTCCTATCCCAGATCGAATTCTTTTCCTCCTTTACAATTTTTTATTTTTTTATTTTAGCTAGAAGGAATAATCCCCTTCTCTCAACTTCTATAACACTTCCCTCTTGTTCCCTTAACACCTTTTATATATAATATAATTTTGGTGTTTGTGTGGTCCAGATCCTTTCATGAAAGTTCTGTATCTTTTCTAATTCTAGTGGCACTGTTACCATAGGGCGTTAGGATATTAGACCACTTATAATTATTGTTGTTGAGTGAACGATGAAGACAGAGATGAAATGAGACCCCTTCCTACCCTTCCCCCTCTTTAGAGAACCCTGGATTCCAGCAGTTTTTTCAACTGCTATAGAAAAGTCCCCTTATCTCTTGTAAAAGAGATGTAGAACATTTATTTGGGTTCACAAAATTAACAACAGGGTAATGACTATACATCTTCGGGATCCTAACAATAAGCAAAAGGTAACTTCTTACTTCCAGGCAAAATGCTTTCTAGGGCCACTTTAGTTTCCTTGCTACTGCCTTAGTCTTTGTGGGACAGCTACTGCTGCAGAACTCAGTGCTGCCTTCTGAGCAAACACTGATCTTTGGACACTAACCACTTTTTTTTTGTTGTTTTTATGAAATCCATGTACACGATGTTAGAAATTGAAAATTGACATGTAAAAATGGCAAGATACTATGGATGTGTGACTGTAACCATCGACTTCAGGGATTTATGTCTCCCACTTTAGAGTCCTATTGACTATATATGGTGTATTTTGTGAATATAAAATAAAAAGGGCTGTCAGTTTACCTTTATAAGTACAAATCTATAAGAATGACAGGGAAATGGGAAGAGAGAGATGGCCTCAAGATATCCAGAAGCAGGGAAGACCAAAACAACTCAGAACTACAAATTGTCTCAAGTTCCCAGGAAAGTAAAACTATATTTGGAAATTAATAAATAGCATACCCATGTCATATAATTAAAAAGATATAAACCTCTCCTAATTTAAAAACGTGAATAAAATCTAGCACTTAATTCCTTAAGAAAACTTCTGAAAATAGGAGTATTTTTTAAAATACTAGGAATAAGAGCCTTCCTGTTAAATAAGATGGAGAATTCCAAGGCTCTTTACAATCGAGATCCAATACCATTTTTAAAAATGGAATATTACAAGAAGCACTACTCACACAAACACAAAACAAGTAATTCATTACCATAACTTTATAACATATATCTTAGGATGCTAGGAAACACGGATATAAAAAAAATTAAGGCAATGTTAGAAAAAATACCTGATGGTTTGCAGATGATACATTGTTTAATAGTAACTTAAAAGATTTCAACCTTTAACTGCTATAATTTATAAGTAACTTGAGTAGCTTACTCAATATTATGTCAGTTTATGCAAAAATAATATTGTATAAGCCAATGGTATACAGTTATGAAACATACTGAAATGCATAATAGCGACTTAAAAAATATACTGTCTTGGAAAACAATCTTAAGAGATGTATTGGACTTATATAAAAAATAAACTGTATTCTATTGAATTGTTTAAAGGGGAGACTTGATTACATAAGGAATTGCAACATGTTTCTAATTAGATTGACTAATATTGCGAAGTCATCAGTAGTTCCTAAATTAATTTTGGTTTAATGCAGTTACAACCATTTTATACTGAATAAAACAGCATAAGATGATTCTAAAGTTCTTCAGAAAATACAGATCAATGATACAAAGCCAACTTTTTTTTTATAAGAAATTGATTTTATGACAGTAGGGATGGGTAGCTCAAAGGAGTAATATTTAAGTTACTATTTTTAAGGCAGTATGATACTGACACAAGAATATGTGGAGATATTAGTGCAAATAACTTCAATTAGATATAAGTATTAGTGTATATTAGTGTAACATGATAAAGGAAATAACAAAAATAGAACAAGTGTTAGTCTATCAATAAGGTTAGTAAATTTGACTATTTAGAACATTTCTCAATCTAGATTCACACTTCAAAATATAAGCAAAGTGGGGGCGCCTGGGTGGCTCAGTCAGTAAAGCATCTGACTCTTGTTTTCAGCTTAAGTCATAATCTCAGGGTTGTGAGGTTGAGCCCCAGGTCAGGCTCCACACTCTGCCTGAGACTCTCTCTCTCCCTCTCCCTCTGCCCCTCCCCACCCCCGCTCACCCTTGTTCTCTCTCTCCCTCTCAAAAACCCCCCAAAATACATCAAAATAAACTCCATATGGATTAATGAGTTAAATCAGGTTTACTAAAACATATCCATTGCTGGAATATTATAAAAACAATAAAATGGAAATCACTCATGATGTGATATGGGATTAAATGCATTTTTCCTTCATCTTTTTAAAATTTCCATACCTTCTGATCTGCAATTCATTTCTTATTAAAAATATACTATCATTTTTCACTTAAAGGAACAAATAATCTAGATTAATTAATCTTAATTATTGCATATGCCTTCTTCAATATGTGGGCAGGACTGTTGCCCTTATTAACAAATGAGAAACCAAGGTGAAGTACATTCTTTCTGTTGGTTGATCAACTGTCCATCTGTCTGCTTCAGACGCTGTTTAGACTCTAGAGTCCAGGTGACTATATTTGGCCCTCTATGCTGAATCCAGGTCATCCAACACAGAATGCGTGGCGACTGGGCTGGGAAAATAGGAGCAGTGAGGGTGGTGGAAGGAGGAGGAGAGGCTCATTGCTAATATTCCCCTTGCAAAAGGAGCCAGTGAGCAGTACCCACACAAATTTAAAACAATCACAGGCACTCCATATACTTGTTGCCCAAGAAAGTTTTGGAAAACAAAGGAGGTTAAGGATAGCTGGAAAAGTTACAGCTGTCTGTGGTGAACTGGATCCCAAACCACTAGCTGAAAGGATCCAAAACCACTGAGTCTTACTTTTCATAGAAGAGGGATATATGTTCCTGTGTTTTATCCCGTTCTTCCTAAAACTCGATCAAACCCACCAGTGGGGCTCTCAGTGTCATGGAGGGGCCATTTGAAATCTTATCTTTCCATTTTAATGGGGACTCACCAACAAGGTGGAGGTAGAAGAGAAGCATGCCAATTCATATGTTTTGATATTCACTATTCTTCCTTCCCTAAAACCCAAACATTCAGCTGAATGCCTTAGGACATGTATCTGCTATAAATTCATTTTTTATCTAATTTGTCTGAGATCTAAGCTTCCTATGGAGGTCCGAGATCAAAGGATCTGATTCTTTCTGATGTCAGTGCTGACATATAATGTGTGCTGACTTAGTTCTGTCTATAACCTCACAGTGGGAGGCGGCCAGCCTCCCTGGGCACCTTTACACAGTGCACTTTCATTTCGACTAGGGAGTCTGTCAGGTATGTTGCTGATTGGAGCTTCCATGTAAATAATTCATGGGAGATTTTTAAATGTTTTGGGGCCTGAAAAGGAAAGATACACTTGTGTTAGTCTTTTATGAATAGATGCAGACTTGAAGAACAAGGGGGAACAGATCTCCAATGACGGTCTCTCAAAAACAAGATAACAGTATCTTCAATGGGTTGAAAATAGGTGACTTGTCGTGTTTGATTCCTCTTCTATGAAGTGGTATTGGTTTTACCAAGGGATAAAAATTCAAAGCCTTTTTTCCCCTTTTTTAAGTTTGCTTCTATCTGACAATGTATTTTTCTTGTTCTTTGGTTATTTGCTGATCTCAATAAACTATGTCTTTTCCTTCTGGTGGGGGCAGTAATTATGGAGATGACACCAATCTCAGTAGTTGGCATAGGACTGGGCATAAGAGGGAGACAAGGCTGATGGCACAAAAAGTTCCTTCCTGGAAGGAACTCGACATCCCAAGGGAAAGACAAAACCATCATACAAGGAAAGGTGACCAATGATAGAAGCGGTTGCCCAAGTCAAATGAGAAACTTTAGTCAACAAGTATTGAGGCATAAATTAATGTAGTTTAAGCTGTCCAGGAACTGTTCTGGAAGGATCTAAAGATCCCATAGGGAAACTAGGATAACCTGAAAGTTCTCATAGCTCTAAGCAAGAAAATCATTCCATAGTTAGGTCATATCCCACAGCAGATACATGCCAGGGAAAACGACTATGGAAAAGGAGAGAGAAGATAGGAATAACATGGGTTTAGCAGAATATTAATTGATGTATCACAGAGACAATGTAAACAACATGATAACTTTATCTCACTTGACTGTTCCAAATCAAATGTATATCACATATATTTATATTATGTCATTACCCTCGCTTTCCTCACCTCACTTCCCCTTCATTATTAGATTAAATTGAGGTAGAAAATTGGTACCCTTTGCCCCGATAAATTCTGATACAGACATGATCACTGTCTGCTAATGCACATCAAAACAACTCTTGGGAAACTGAGAGAGGAGATAATATACAGGTTAATAAAGTAGCATTTACGTTAAGGAATTTGGAAGTGAGAGATAAGAAAAGCAGGCATGGGAAATGTTGATGACAGTATTGCCATAGCCCCCCCCCGCCCCGCCCCGAGGAATTTAGGATAGTTCTCAACATTTGTTTTCACTGTAAGGCCCATGAAAGATGACATTTGCGTGCATGCCATATTCCCATGCATGTATCCAACCCAACATTCTTCTTAACTCCCCGCTGCTATCCTCAGCTCTACACAGTATTCTGTGGTGCTTAAAGTACAGACTCTGGAGCCAAGAATCTTGAATTCTGTCAAGTAAGTAAGATCTGCCACTACTTTGTATGTGGTCGTGGGAGGCTACCTAACCTCTCTGTACCCGATGGCCTCCCTTCTAAAAGGGAGATAATAGCACTTACTTCCGGGTGTTGTTGTAAGTATTAAATTACGTATATGTATAATTAGTGCCCAACATGTGATAATTGCTATAATTGCTATTTAAGTGTTATTTTCAATAATTAGCCCGTTCCTCTTCAAAAGACACATACTGGAAAACAAATGAATAAGGGCATCATTAAGAGAACAGTCTTGAGTTTCTTTTAATTTGTTAAAAACCCTATAATTTAATAAAACTGTTTTTTAAAAAGATTTTATTTATTCATTTGTGAAAGAGACAGAGACAGAGAGAGTACAAGCAGGAGGAGGGGCAGAGGGAGAGAGAGAAGCAAACTCTCCGCTGAGCTGGGAGCCCAACATGGGACTCGGTCCTAGGACCTGGGAATCATGACCTGAGCCGAAGGCAGATGCTTAACCATCTGAGCCACCCAGGCGCCTCAATAAAACTGTTTTTTAAATTGAATCATGATACCTTAATGTTTATAAAAAATAGATTGATACATCCCTCAATACACAATGTGTTGTGATTATAAGAAGCACATGAGTTAGGAAGTACTTTGTGAAGGAAGTAAGGCATTGGAGAGATGACTAAAAGGCAGAGAATGTTGAAAGATAGGATGAAAAAATATTTCAGGGCTACGGTATTTTATGATAATTTTTACAGGTGGGAGATGAGGTAATTAGGGGGAAGAGCTCACACTTTTGGGCTCAGAGGAGGACGCAGCCAGAGACTAAGCACTATGTGTCTATAAAGTACTTTAAAGGAATTGGACTTGAACGCCCAGCCATAGAGACTTTAAGATGTCAAAGTTGGAAGAGAATATACTTTTTGAAAACAGTGCTTGTAATGTGTATGGCAGTATGTACATTAAATTCCCATGAAATACTCATATGAATGGTTCTTTTGTTTCTTCTTCAAGTTATCATCATCATCACAATAATAACACAACCACAACACAACAGCTGAGCTTAATAGGGTCCTTCATAGTTTACAAGGTGCCAAAACGTGTAACTCATCTGCTTTCATGACAATTTTAAGAGACAGCAGACCAAATCATCCCATATCACTAATAAGAAAACTGCAATTCAAAGGGTCAGTTAGTTTTTCTAGTAAACCCCGGCATAGGTTCAGTAGTTTGTCCCATTCCAAAACTTGCACTCTTACCAACTGCCCTGAGGTCATGTGTGAGTGTGCGCGTGTGCACACACACACACGTGTACACATACACACTCACACATACATACACGAATATGCACACACACACACACATCCACAGACACACAGTGAGCACTAGCCAGAATGTGAAATTAGGGACTTTGTTACTGTGAAATGCTTTTCCATATACGTCACCTGAAAAAGCTTCCCACTTCCTTGAACATTCCTCTTAACAGAAAAGGAAACTAATACCAGTATTCAATTAACAGTGAGATAATTTCTACGGAAGATAAAAGCAGAGCAGGAGCAAGCCCATGTTTTCAAGAAGGCTATAATTTCTTGGGGGGGAATGTAAAATATATTCACGTCCTTATATTTATAGTATTCATTCAAGAAAAACTCATTAGCACTTACAGCCACCAGGAAGTTGGACAGCCACCAGTAATACAGCCTGAGAGGAACATTTGTATTTTCAATTGGTTGATCTTCATATGTACCGAAAATGTTTTGTGTTTTTTTCTGATGCAATAGAAATACACTCTGTTTTACTTTCTCTAGATTATAAACTCTCTTCTGTCTTTTTGTATATTAGAATGTCTTCCCACCATATTATGCCTCAAAACTTGAGTCATCTCTTTTGTGAAGTCTTCCTAACCTTTCAGGAGGGTTAAGTAATTCCTCTTCTGTGTTCCCTAGTATTTTACTTATACACGCTCTACACACACTCACTATAAGGCTTTCACCTTAATCAGCTTACAGGTCTGTTTCCTGGAGCTCCTGGAGAGCACAGGACATGTTCCCAGGACCTTTGTTATCATAGGACCTAGTACAGGCTCCATGCATTTTCTAATTTATGTCTGTCTCCACTACTAGAGCATAAATTCCATGATACTAGGACTGCTTCTTGTTCATTGCTGTATTTCTAGGCCTACCACATAGGTTCTCAGAAAATAATGAATGAAAGAATGAATCAATGAACTAATAAACCAGTGAGAAAATAGATGAGCTCTCCAATGAAGAATCTCCGGAGGCTCAGAATGATTCATCCTACAACCTAGTTTGAACACCTAAAATGGGGTTGCATGAATGAAATGGGTAAGGAAAGAAAAGAGTAGAATTTGAGAAAAATTTGACAAGTTCATTCTTTAGAGATATTGAATCTGAGGCACTTTTGAAACTTCAGAATGAAAATGTCTCAAACCTTCAGCAACCAAGATACTTGGCAAATAAATGCAATTCTAAGAGCTGACATCTAAGAAAACTGGTGAGAATGGAATGTGTCTACAAAATATAAGCAAACTTGGGAGAAAAGATACTCCCAAGTTAGATACCTGGAGTCTCTCTTTTTTTTTTTTTATTAAAGATTTTATTTATTTCACAGAGATAGAGACAGCCAGCGAGAGAGGGAACACAGGCAGGGGGAGTGGGAGAGGAAGAAGCAGGCTCATAGTGGAGGAGCCTGATGTGAGGCTTGATCCCATAACGCCGGGATCACGCCCTGAGCCGAAGGCAGACGCTTAACCGCTGTGCCACCCAGGCGTCCCCTGGAGTCTCTCTTTTTAATTGTGCTTGCTTGTTCATTTTAATGTGAATTTGTATAACGTTTCTATCTGTGTGAGATAAAGATATCTACAGGGCTATTAATTTAGGGTACATTTGTTTTTAAAAATAAACTGTAGACAGAGTCAAAAAAGATGCATGTGGAATCCTATTAAATAATTATGTTAGATGGTAAAGACCAGGCTAGCTAATTCAAATCTCATATCTATACTTGGAGGGTTTGTGACTTAGGGCAAGTAACTTCATACTCTGTACCTTTGTTTCTCCATCTGTAAAATGAGGACAATAATGGGACAAGCCTTCTGGGGTGGCTATGAAGATTAAGTGAGTGAATACATGTCAAGCATGAAGAACAGTGCCTGGAAGGGATGAGTACTCTCTGAGCACTAGCAATTTGAATTACTGTGATTATTGTTTATCCAGTCTACCACATCATACCACATGGGTGGTGCTAACATGATTCACCTTATTTAACCTTCAGACAATCCTATGAGATGGGTACTATCAATATAACTGTTTTACAGATGAGGAAACTGAAGTACATGGAGAGTAAGCAGAATCTGCACATGTGTTCAGCAAGTAAAGGACCAAGCAGGAACTCGAACTACATTTGATTCCAAGCCTGTAACCTTAGCTGCTTTGCTATGTTGCTTCTAGGGACCCTGTCTCATATATTTAATACCATAAACATCTGTTTTAGTAGGTTTTACTTCACTGCATCAGTAGAACTCTATATAGCTCTAGTTCATCTTTATTTATTACCCAATAATAGGATAGGTTGGTTGGCTCATTCACATAGGGCATGGTCACATTTTAAAGGCTAGAAGTGTTATGGCTTATATAACGCATCCTGCAAAGAACTGGGATGGATTAGGGCAAAAGTGCCCGGATCATCTGTTTACTGTAGCAGTACCAATGTTGTGCTCTTCTGAGCTGAATATTCATTCTGTTGAATAGGAAAATAAAATATGAATGAAATGTCAGGGGAAGGAAACTGTAATTAAAACAAGACTACTAAAATGAAATACATTTGAGTAAATTGTGAAATAGTACCTGAGAGTAATATGAAATTCTACAACTGAGGTCCAGAGAGGCGAAGAAGCAGGAGGAAAGTCACAGAGCCAGCTAGCAGGGAAGGGCGACTTGAGCCCTGGTTTTGTGACTCCAGTCAGTGCTCCTTCTTTCTTTCCACTATTACACAACCATAAATGTACACACTCATACGAATACATGCCTACTGATGTGTTTATGTTATCTCTACATTTGTTTATATTCACATTTTGTAAAATCAAAGATAATCAAATTGTGAATTTGTCATAAAAACCACAGTGTTAAGTAAGACTGGCTTTTAGAGCTCAAATTTTCTTTTAAGATTTTATTTATTTATTTATTTACTTACTTAGAGAGTTGGGGGGTGGGGAGAAGCATACTCCACACTGAGCAGAGAGCCCAACATGGGGCTCAATCCCAGGACCCTGAGATCATGACCTGAGCCAAAGGACTGAGACACCCAGGCACCCTTAGAGCTCAGATTTCTTAATATAAATGTGAGTTGGCCTGCTTGGTAAGCCTGGCTGCGGTCTGGTTTTTGTATTTAAGCCATTGTGCTTACAAGGAGAAATCCTTGTTGACTTATCTGCATCATAAAAAGTTTTTTTTTAGGGGAAGTGATATGATTAAATTTTTATTTTTTATTTGTATTTATTTCTTTGTTTAATTTTTTAATAATATTTTTATTATATAGTCATCATACAGTACATCCCTAGTTTTTGATGTAAAGTTCCATGATTCATTACTTGAGTGTAACACCCAGTGCACCATGCAATACATGTCCTCCTTACTACCCATCACCAGCCTATCCCATTCCCCCACCCTCCTCCCCTCTGAAGCCCTCAGTTTGTTTCCCAGAGTCCATCGTCTCTCATGGTTCATTCCCCCTTCTCTTTACCCCCCCTTTCTTCTTCCCTTTCTTCTCTTACCGATCTTCCTAGTTCTTATGTTCCATAAGTTAGTGAAACCATATGATAATTGTCTTTCTCTGCTTGACTTATTTCGCTTAGCATTATCTCCTCCAGTCCCGTCCATGTTGCAGCAAATGTTGAGAAATCATTCTTTTTTGATGGCTGAGTAATATTCCATTGTATATATGGGCCACATCTTTTTTTTTTAATCCCAGCAGAAATTTTTATTTATTTATTTATTTATTTATTTATTTATTTATTTATTTATTTAATGTTTATTATATTATGTTAGTCACCATACAGTACATCCCTGGTTTCTGATGTAAAGTTCGATGATTCATTAGTTGCGTATAACACCCAGTGCACCATGCAATACGTGCTCTCCTTACTACCCATCACCAGCCTATCCCATTCCCTCACCTCCCTCCCCTCTGAAGCCCTCAGTTTGCTTCTCAGAGTCCATAGTCTCTCACGCTTCATTCCCCCTTCTGATTACCCCCCTTTCTTTATCCCTTTCTTCTCCTACCGATCTTCCTAGTTCTTATGATCCATAGAGGAGAGAAATCATATGATAATTGTCTTTCTCTGCTTGACTTATTTCACTTAGCATTATCTCCTCCAGTGCTGTCCATGTTGCTGCAAATGTCGAGAACTCGTTCTTTCTGATAGCTGAGTAATATTCCATTGTATATATGGACCACAACTTCTTAATCCAGTCATCTGTTGAAGGGCATCTCGGCTCCTTCCATGATTTAGCTATTGTGGACAAGGCTGCTATGAACATTTGGGGTGCATATGGCCCTTCTCTTCACTACGTCTGTATCTTTGGGGTAAATACCCAGTAGTGCAATTGCTGGATCATAGGGTAGCTCAATTTTTAATTTTTTAAGAGACTTCCACACTGTTTTCCAAAGTGGCTGTACCAACTCGCATTCCCACCAACAATGTAGAAGGGATCCCCTTTCTCCACATCCTCTTATTTATTAAGTGGAGCCTAATGCAGGGCTTGAACTCCCCACCCTGAGATCAAGGCCTGAGCTGACGTCAAGAGTTGGACACTCAACTGCCTGAGCCACTCACATGCGCCTTTCAATTCTTTATCAGATAATTAATATTAATTATAAATCGGGCATGGAATACAGTGGCTCTTTTGGGAAAAATATGTTTCTGGAGGTATTTGTAAATCAATAAGCTGATACAACTCAATCTTTAATTGACAGTATCGTTTCAGGAATCTTAATATATATAAAGTGAGGGTTCTTACCTTAACTGATTTGAGAACTAAATCCATTTCTTCCCCAACTTCTTTTCTCCCACAGATATGAAGATGAAGGTCTTTGTGGACAAGCTGAGCCAGCTCCCACACCAGTCCCTGAATGGAGTGTCCCGAAGGAAGGTGGGCCGGCGTGCTGCCCGAGAGGAGGGTGGCCGCTGGGAAGAGGCTGCTGTGCCTGCTCCCAGTATTACCAGCGTCACATCCCAGGGGCACACCTGTGCTCCAGGCCCTCCTGCTCAGCAGGTGTACCTGCAAGAGACTGCGGGCTGGAAGGAGGCCCAAGAGCAGTTGGTCAGGTACCAGCTGGCGGGCCAAGATCAGAGGTTGCTGCTCTGCCCAGACCTTAGACGAGAGCAGCAGCAGATGCAGGTGCAGAGCCTGTTGGGCCAGAAAGGAGGCTGCTTGGGGCTTTCTCAAGAGAAGAAAGCCTCTTGTGGTGCTCCCCAGACATTCTGTCCTCTTCCCGTACACCCGGAACCTATTCAGGAACAGCTGTGATGGACGCATGAAAATTGATGTGCTCATGGGCTTTGCTGAGACTTTAATTAAGGACAAAGATATAAAAACAGTAAGTTTGGGGAAGGCAGTTGTCCACAGACCAATGCTGACATTTTTTTAAATAGTTCTTCCTGTTAGTAGCTGGGTCAAATTTACAACTAGAAGAAAACTATTTGGGGAGACCAGGGATAACCAAGTGCCCAAGCAGATTATTAGTGAACTCATTTTTCAGAGCACTGATTTTTTGGAGAAGATAATGTGTACAGCTACCCAATGAAGGAGGGAAGAGATTATATCATGTGCAACCTCTCTAGGCTGTGTGCGAGGAGTTCTGATAAAGACCAGAGTGGAGGGTCAACGGGTATCAAGTTGGGTAGGGGTGCTAAAGGCAATTTCACCTAATTCAAGCATCTGCAGAATGCTCATCAGTGTTCAAACTAGACACTTTAAGCAGCCTGATTGTGTCCTTGGCTCTGGATCCAAAAGGATCCAAGGGAGTAAAGCAAAGATGGCAGAAGTGAGGAGAATTTCAAGAAACAACTTGTTCTCAGCTTTTCCAAATATATATATCAGGATTTTCCAATCTCTGAAAGATTCAGAGGCTGTCCTATGTTTGAATTAGAACATAGAAAGGAAACAAATGCTTCTCTTGCAGAATTTTAAGTAATGATGCCCTGGAACTAGTCCCATAGTGGGTACTGGCAGGGAGTCATCATCTGCAAGGCATCAATGGGAGAGTATGTCTTACCCTACCATGAGTTTTCAGGAACATTCTCAGCCTTTTGTTCACTCTTTAGATGTACTATAGACATCTCAAACCTCAAAGCTGCCTTGAAAGGAGGAAGGCAGCTTTCTCCGTGCCGTGGTATTGGATTCTGAGGGAGATAACAATTAGGTATCAAGATTGATGTTCTCCAAGAAATTTCAATCCAGGCTATCTGTATTTAAGAAAGGCATTGATGGGCAATCTAACCTATAGAAATTTACTCTGGAGGCACAAACTAGCTTCCTGAAGTCCTTTTTGTATTTTGTTTGGGCACTAACAGTGTTTAAAAACATAACAAAGAAAAAAATAACTTGATTTGCTTGGGCAAATTATACCTTCTCTAGTTTATTTAGTCCCCCCTTATAACCTGTCCTCTATCACTTTTTTGTAGTTTCCTGGTCTATGAAGTTATTTGTATTTACAATCTTTAGTATACACATTGAGTCATCAGAGATCTGTAATCTTTTTGTACAAAAGCATTTCAGAAAGAAGTTAAGGCTTTTGAGAATTATGAAATGATAGCCGTCTTAGCACTACTGCGTGGGTTTGTCTGCACGTTCTCCCTTTCACTCCG
This sequence comes from Ursus arctos, assembly GCF_023065955.2. Taxonomy (NCBI): domain Eukaryota; kingdom Metazoa; phylum Chordata; class Mammalia; order Carnivora; family Ursidae; genus Ursus; species Ursus arctos. The sequence goes on along the minus strand of NW_026622974.1, from coordinate 11,916,739 downwards.
TGACTTCTTGTACCACCACAAATTCCAGCCCCGATTTCTTTCCTGAGCTCTACACCATACAGTTAGCTGCCTACTGAGAACTTTCAGTAGGTTATCCCACAGCCACTTAGAAGTTAACACAGCCTTAAAACCTGCTTGCCCTAACACAATACATGACATCACTGCCCTCTGATTGAAGATCTGGAGGTCAACCCGGACTCCATGTTCTTACTCTTCCCAGTCATTTACTCCTACTCCTTCTTTACCCTTCTTCCAACCTTTAGTAGCTTCTTACCAGTTTTCCATGTGCCATGAGATGGATCTTTCTGGAAAGCAAGTTTGATCCTATCCCTCTGTGTAGGAACAACCATAATTAATTGATTAATGTTCCCTTCATAATGGTTAGGGTCCCGGAGGCCAAAATGGACTTTTTGGGCCTTAACAGCAGCCAGAGATATCCAGAGTAACTTGCAGGGCTCTAGCATGTGGCATGGAATTTCAGAGTCTAGTCAGAATTCTCTAACCCATAATTAAGCCAGTCCTCTTTCTCTTCAGAATATGGGAGAACTGGGTAAATACTGGAAGCCAAGACAGTAGCTCTTAGTTCATTTATATCTGGAGATGAGCTGGTTAGATAAAGTGTCACTACCGGCCAACCTTAAATTTCTTCAAGCCATTAACACAGGTGGCCCAGAAAATATTTCCCAGCAGTGACAGGCCTTACTCTTTGTTGAAATAAATAATTGAAAAGTGTCATGTTCTTTTGTTATTTCAAAAAAACTCTTCATGCTTCCCATTTCTGATTTTCTATTATATGGTGGATTCTTTTCCCCCAAGATACTGAACAAACTAAAATTCTTCAGAGCTCAAAAATATTTGTAAATATTTCTGGATGTTAAAATCAAGAAGGAGGGATGAAGAGAGCTAGGGTAGTTTCCACCACATCTCAAGTTTTAGGGGTTATGTTCAGAGAAGATACCAGACTTTGACAGAACTTCGGATCTCCCTCAGAGTGATAGACTGACCCAGTCTGACCAGGGTTGTGTCCCGTAGCAGATTTGGCCATCTTGTTGCCTGTTGAGGCTACTGAGAACCAAGAGACCCAGACCTTTCAAGGATTACTTAGTGAATGGCTCTCTTCCATCTAGCAGTCTAAAATCCAAATGTATGAAATTACTATACATTGAAATGTATGCAAACTCTATGCAAAAATGAGTATGGGGAAATTGAATGTAAATCACATGTAAATATTATTCAACCAAGCTTCTATAAAATCATACATGTCAATAACAGTAAAGGATTTTAATTAATTCTGTCATTTAAAATTCATGCATTTATTCCATATTTTGTTTCTGGAATTTATAATGTATTCAATGTCAATTTTGAAAGAGCTGTAAGTGGAAAGAATTACTCTAGTGAGTGTGGAACAGTTGATTTCAACCTATACAATAGCGCGGTGACTAATTGCAGATATATTTCAGAGGCAGATCACATTTCCTGAATGTAATCTTTTAAAAGGGATAAACCATTTTTATAAAGTTAAATGATACTTAAGTGGTAGAATATGGAGACTTGTGTGTTTACAAATATTCTCTAACATTTGTTATTTTTATACATGAAAAAAGACCAGGGTTCTCTGTGCTTGGAACAGCTCAGGACGAGAGTATTTTCTGCCCATCAATCTGACATCTTTTGAGACAGAAGATTCATTTAATGCATTTGGAGGACTTTCTAGAATTTACTGGGGTTTGAAGAATTGTTTCTTTTTTCTTATTTCAGTCTCAAAATGATGATTCATTTATTATTATCACCACATATTTTATTTCAAAATTAGTAGCTTTAACAAGAGGAAAGAGAGTCGATTTCCTTTTGAAAAATGAGGGAAATGCCGCTTCTTTCTATACTTTATAGATGAAGAAACAGTTAATTGCCAAATTCTTGCAATGGTCCAAGGCAAAATTGGAAATTTGTCTGGACTGTATCTGATTCTTTCTAAAATGTCCTTAATGTAATCCAGTAGAATGACTGATGTAGAAAATTATTCAAGATATACTATTAGGCTGGGGGGAAAAAAAGCGAATTGCAAAGCAATGCGTATATTATGCTCTTACCTCTAGTTTACTTATGTATAGAAAAAATATGGAGAGGTGGCCAATAATTTTTTAAAATAATAGTTATCTTTAGGGAATGGAGCAGGTTTGCACTTCAAATTTTGTATCTTTTTTTGTATTTCAGTGTTATTTTATAAGACATTTTACTATTAATATAAATTTTAAAAAATATTTTCTGCAACTTATGGTTGACCAGAGGTTAGCAATCTCTTTAGTTCTCATCCAAGAGTAGGACTTGCTTATAGAAAATGCATTTAGTTCTTGATGGAAGAGTTATATATACGGGAGAAGGAAAAGACAGTAGAGAGTGGACAACGAATGGATCAGAAAGAGAGGCCAAAGAGGAATGAAAGGGAAAGAAAGGAAAGTCTTCAACTGAAGAAAGAAATGCTCCTTGGTGGACAATGGTTAGAGTGCTAACAAATCTGCGTTCACACTACAGTATCCCTGGAATGTCATACAGGGCATGCCACCTAAGGTCCCATCTGTGTGAGGGGCCTAGAAGGAAAACCTGTACATGGCTATGGACTCAGCATTTCTCAGTAAGATTCAAATATAAAAGAGCCACCTTCCCATCACTCCTATGGAAGAAACGCTATGGAACCCGATGCTCACCCTAAGTCATGAGTAGACCCAGCACAATGCCCATAGCACTGAGAAGTGCCCACTGAATAGTATGCCTCTCTCTCTCTCTCTCAGATCAGTGCCATAATCTGTACTCCATCCAGCCCAGTTCCACAAGGACTTATTCTAAATCCACACCACGTGGTATTAAGACCTGAACAAAAAGGGCCGACTCTTGGTAGCAGCTATCACAGCACATTTATTAGGCAGATTCCAGAGACTCAGAGTTTTGTGATAGAACCTTAAGTAAAAAGACTATGGTATTTAATTTGCAAATCATGGATGTGGCCTGAGAAATAAGATGGTCCAAAATTTTCTTAAATTTGGGGATGAATAAATAATCCTGTCTGCTTATCTACAATTTAGACAACTCTAGAAGTGCTATAAACTTGGACTATAAGTTTAGTAATACCACATTTTCTCTTTAGTATTCTCTTCCACATATCATCATTCTGTTTCCAAGGATGTCACTGCCTCCATTATCAGCTCTCTTTCAACATCATCAATCTCTCCCCCTCTACTGGATTATTCTCATGACTATCCAACATGGTTAAGTAGCTCCCACTTAAAAAAAAAAGAAAGAGAAAAGAAAAGAAAAAAAAGGAAGAAAGAAAGAAAGAAAGGAAAGGAAAACATTCTTTGATTCCATAGGCCCCTTCAGTTCTCTTTCTGATTTTTCTACTCCTATTCCAGCAACATTGTTTAAAAGACTTTTGTTCACACATTCTGTTACTTCCTTAGTTTTCGTTCACTCTACCAGGGACTCCAGGATGCTTTCTGACCCATCTACACAACAGGGACTGCTCCTGGGGCAAACCTAGTGACTTCCTTATTGCCAATTCTAAAGAATAATTCTTTAACTTCATCTTACATGACATCTCAGGAGCATCTAACTCAACCTTTCTCTTCCTCTCTCTTGAACCACTTTCCTCTCTTGGCTTTTGTAATGGTTCTTCTCCCTGGTTCCCTCTTATGTCACTGAAGACACCTTTTCAGTAAGCAGTAGTGTGAAGGCTCAGGGCTGGGTTTTTGATCCCAAATCTTGTATCTCCTAAGAAGAAAACCCAGTTGAGTCTTCCCAGTCTTTTGACTTACAAGACTGAGAACTGATACATGGGTTAGTGAGATGTTTCCTTCTGAGCCCATTTGTCTTAGAAAATGGTTTTCCGACACATAAGACAACCTGACTGTGTATAAAGTAAACAAATCACAACTTTTAGTCTGCAAAACTGGGGAAACATCATTCCAATATTTTCTGACTTTAGTGTTTTAGAAGAGATGTCAGAAATCAGTCTGAGTTTTTTTCCTATTTAGGAATAGTTGAAAAACCATAAGATCTTTTTTCTACATTATTTTAAACACTTTGAAAATTCTCTCCATAGGTAAGTCTTTTTGGATACTAGAAATAATCACTGAAAAAGAGAAGATAACAATTTTTTTGAAATAAGGGAAGAAAACCTTTAAAGGGAAGGAAAATTTAAGTGGGACTTCAGAAAATAGATAGGATTTAAATAAATTTTTAAAAAGATGACATTTCAGGTAGGGGGAAATATATAAATTGGACTGGAAGAGTTACTTATCCCCAGATCATGGATTGTTCAAAGAATGAGTTAATGCTGTTGAACACAGGAAATAAAAGCCTGAATAAATAATTAATAACCATTTTAAACATGTGAAATTATATTAAAAAGATGGTAGAAATGATTTCAACTTAGACTGGGCTAGATGGAAGGATGCTCACTATATAGGAAGAGATTAAGCATTAAGGGAAAAAAATTATTGCCTAGAAAAAATAACGGTAAATATTACAATTATTTCAGCATCCTACTCCGTTGAGATTTTTAAGGCATGGTTAAATGCCACTTTCCTAGTCTAATATATAAATATAATGGGATATCATGGAGTAAATGACCTCTAGATATTCTTTTTCTTTGTGTATCAAATAAAGTTTGGATCAAAGAAATATGGCACCCCAGCCAATACTGCCTTTAGACTCAGTAAAGAAGAGTTTCCCCCAGGCCCTGGGCTCTAGAGAGCTCCATTTTGACCTTCCCTCATCCCCAGATACCTTCCTCCACATAGTTAGAGAGTCCATGAGGCCAAGGTGATGTGCTTACCGCACACCATGCCCACCCTTTCTAGACCATTCATTGACTGCTCAAGACTGAATTTTCTGTCCAAACAGCCCTGAGCCCTCCACCAGTGCTTCCAAGGCTGTTTAGATTCCTCATTTGCTTGTCATATCAAATCTAGTGAAAGAACCACTTTGACTTAATGCTGAGAAATATGCCAAACTAGCATTGATGTTATCTTTCTGACCATTACCAAGAAATTGTAACTTCTATGTCTTATTTTTCCTTAAGAAGGACACAGATTAAGACATTATAAATATTTTTCGCTTGATGCCTTACTTGCTATCCTTTTGGATCTTCAGACTTCTCAGAAACCACCAGCTAACCTCAGCAACCATTCTGTCTACCCTTGGCTGGCACCACGGATCATACATAGGACAATAAGGTAGGCAGAGTTCTAAGATGGCCTCCATTATCTCAGTCACCTGGTGTCACACCCATGATTAAATTAAGTGGCAAAAGCTATACTACAGTTTTGATTAGGCTTACTAATCACTTGGCCTTAAAACAGGGGAAGTTCGGAAGCCTGGGTAGCTCAGTAGGTTAAGCATCATGATCCCCAGGGTCCTGAGATGCAGTCTGCTCGACAGGGAGCCTGCTTCTCCCTCTGCCTGCCTCTCCCCCAGCTTGTGCTCTCTCTCTCTGATAAATAAGCAAATAAAATCTTAAAAAATAGGGGCTCCTGGGTGGCTCAGTTGGTTAAGTGACTGCCTTCGGCTCAGGTCATGATCTCAGGGCCCTGGATCGAGCCCCTCATCAGGCTCTCTGCTCAGTGGCAAGTCTGCTTCTCCTTCTGCCTCTGTGATCCCTCTCCCTCTGTGATCACTTTTGCTATCTCCCAAATAAATAAAATCTTTAAAAATAAATAAAATAATAAAAAATGAAAAATAATAAAGTAAGGAAATTTATTTGAGTGGGCCAACCTAATTACATGCACCCTTTAAAAAAAAAAAAAGACAGTTTTCTCTGGCTAATGGTAGAAGAGGAAGTCAGAGATATTCCAAACATGGAAAGGAGTCTGTGTGTCATTGCTGCTTTGAAAATAGAGAAGACCACCTAGCAAGGGATCCAAGTAGCCTCTGAGAGCTATCAGTGGCCCATAGATAACAGCTAGTATAGAAACAGGGACCTAGTCCTATGACCACTGGTAAATGAATTCCGCTGATAGCCTGAATGAGATTGAAAGCTGATTCTTTCCCAAAGCCTCTAGATAAAAGCTCAGCCTGGCTAACATCTTGGTTTTGGCCTCGTGAGACCCTAAGAAGAAAATTCAGTTGAGCTGTTCCTGTCTTTTGACCTACAGAGCTGAAAACTGATAAACAGGTATTGTATTTTGTTTTTTAATCATTTTATTGATGTGCAATTGACATGTAACAAGCTATATGCATATTTCATGTATACAATTCCATGAATCTGGAAATAAGTATTCACCTGTGAAACTATCACCACTATTGAGGCCATAGAAATATCCATCATCTCCCAAGGTTTTTTCCCACCTTATTATTATTATTAGTAGTAGTAGTAGTATTTTATTATTTGTGGTAAGAACACATAATGTAAGACCTATCTTCTTAGAAAAGTTTAAGTATACAAGACAGTATTTTTAGCTATAGGCACTATGTTGAATAGATAGATCTTCAGAACTTATCTTTCAGAACTGAAACTTTGTACCCTTTGATCATCACCTCCCCATTTCCCTTTCCCCCAGCTTCTGGCCATCACCATTCTCTGCTTTGCTTCTGTGAGTCTAACCCTTTTAGATTCCACATATAAATGAAACCACACATCAGTCATATTTCCAGGTCCAACTTATTTTCACTGAGATAATGTTCTCCAGGTCCATCCATGTTGTCACACATGACAGGATTTCCTTCTTTTTTAAGGCTGAATAATACTTATCGTGGGTATTGTTTTAAGCGACTACATATGTGGTAATTTGTTACACAGCAACAGAAAACTGATATAGACACTAGGGTTTCACTGAATAAAAGGGGAGCTTCGTCCTCCTCTCTTGTCTTTGTTGGGTATCTCCTGATCTCTTTTTCAGCTAACATCAATCACTTCCTGTCCTCCAGAACTTAAACTCCTTGTTCTGTCCAGAGACTCCCATCCAGCAGCATGGCTTCTGGCTGCGGGAAGCCTGATCCGTCCCATCAGTTCCCAGGTGCCTTTCCCCGTCTACCCCTGGTCCGCGAGCTCCCTCTGTGTTAAAGCTGCCAGTTGTCAGGTCCTCAAGCCATGGTGGATTTGTTCCCTTCACGGCAACCACAAGGTGAAAACAAGCCAGATTGTTCTTTTCTCTCTCTCTCCCTCTGTTTTCTCATTTCCCAGTCTGTTTCCCCAACTAGATTCTGACAAAAGTTATTTGCGACATTCCCATCAGTTCCCTGAGTGACAGGAGACTGGTGTCAAGTGAGAAAATGAAATGTAAATTTTATTAAACACCCCCTCTCATCTCTGCGTATCAATCCAGATTCCAGCCGAACATAGCAAATCAAATCCTGTCTATGCCAGGCCTCGGGGCACACAGAAACTCATTTCTCCTTAATACCATTCCCTTCTAGTAAAATATTTTTCTGTTTGGTGAATGAAATTTTTAAATGCAAACCCTGTTTTAATCCTAGTAAAAAGTATATCTTCAAATGAACATTGGAAAGAGGGAGCAGAAAAGAGAAAAGAGAAAATTGGGGAGCAAAGGGGAAGAAGAAGGGAATTGGGAAAGCGGAATTGCATTTAGTTGTGTCATGTCTGGTGGCTGCACAAGGGTGCATATCCGCAGAATAAACGGTAACATTCTTTGAAAGCTTGGGCTATCTGGACATTTATCTACATGCTGTCCTGTCTCAGAGATAGTAAAGATCTTAAATCTGATACACTGCCCTGAAATAGCATTAGAAATATAGATGTTTCATTCTGGGTGTGAATATGTGGGCAAGCACCAGCTTGTCGGGGGTTTTGACAGGTGGCATCTGACTGTGTACAGAGAAAATCTGGATTTGGACCCTGAAAAGTGTGATTAACTTCAAAACAAAAAAGCACAGTTTGATGGCTCTTTGATTGCTCATTGAAGTAAAAATAAGACTAAGTAAAATTTGAGCCAATAATGAACATTGAAAACACCACCACTACTTAAAATACATACTAGTAATGCATATTCCACTAAAGAAATTTAAATAAAAATTATAACTACTGCTCTATGTTAAAAGAAGATTAATGTATCTTCTTTTAATTTCCTCATTTTAAGTGGGTAAACCATTGTTGAAATCTCATTTTGTCAGGTATTTACCCCCTGTATGACCTCATGTCCTGATTTTCCCAAGTCTGAGGGGGTTTACCAGGATACGGGACTGTCAGTTCTGAAACCAGGACACCCCAGAAAGTCCCAGGCCAAATAGGATGAATTGGTCACCCTAATACATTACCATTATAATTAATGTAAAAGAGTAATTTCTTCTACTATAATAAATCAATAGTATTGTCGACTATACTTTTGTAAAATGGTCTTGAGCTAAATAAACTTCTACATGTATCTGGAAGTGAACTTGATTTGCTCGAACTTGGTAGATAAGAGTTCAGTCTTCCAAAATATGTGAGGTTGCAGCTCGAGCATTACTATTGATATCTGAAAAAAAATGGCATTTTTAGCCTCCACTTTCCCTGACTTGTGGTTAAGCTTAGAAAACATTCTTCCCAATACAGCTGTAGTCAACGTAAAGGAGCTTGAGTTTGCTTTTCAGATACTTAGGAATGTGCTTGAACACCTGATCTTGCATTAAAAAATGTGTCTACTTATAACATAGAACACAACTTAGGTGCATTAATGTATTTGAGATCCAAAAATGTAAATCAAGTGTTGGGCTAAACAGTACATTCACTTCCCAAAGGAGCTATAACATTTCTCACCTAGCAGAGGTCTGGCCCCTGAGATAACAGGTGTTACATTTAATATTAAAAAATAATAATAAATCCATGCTCCCTTGTGCACAAGAAGAAAGTTTATATGGTAATGTAGAAATTTTAACTTGAATTATTACATTTAGAATCCACAGTCCTGGGACGCTTAATGAAATATATTTGATTTCTTAACGGATCTTCCTTTTTAGTATTTTTGCACACTAATTAGTTAAAATAGAGTATTTTCCTTTAGAAATGGGTATAAATTATATGTGTAAAGAGCATGAAAACAGGGCTAAGGTGAGGCAAAACTGTGGAATTATTAACATGAATGTTTTGGGTTTGCCCTGACCTTTGTCCTATTTTATTACTGTCTCCAAATCTTCAGTGCTGAGTAGAGCTCATCTCAGATGTGTTTCAAGCTCTAGACCTACCCTTCTACATCCTTCCCATCAAGCTTAGCCTCCTCAGTGACCCGTTTCTTCCAGAATATCTAGATAGTTTCATTGAATAATTCACACTATAATTCACAATAATGCTGTGACGTTTAAATATATCATACCTGCTAGGGGTATTTTTATTTTTACAGATTTCTCAAGCCATGGCTTAAAAGAATATATCTAACGTTGGAATTCCAATTACAGGAGAAGGTTATTTTAGGAGAGTTACCTTAAATAATTGCTTGTGTCCTACTGCTGCTATTACCACAAACTTTGTGCCTTAAAACAGCCCAAATTTATTCTCTTAAAGTTGTGGAAGTCAGAAGTCTGATATCTGATTGGCTGGGCTAAAATCAAAATGTAGTCAAGGCCAGTTCCTTCTGGGGTTTCTAGGGGAGAAGCTCCTCCTTGCCTTTTTCAGCTCCTGGTGGCTCCTTCTATTGCTTGGCTCATGGTCCCTTCTGTACCTTGAAAGCATATCTCCAATGTCTACCTCACATCAACTTCTTGATTCACATCTCCTACAGTTCTCTGATCTCCTGCCTCTCTACAGACCCCTGTGATCACCCCTGTGATTTAGGGCCCACCTGGGTAGTCCTGGGTAATCTTCTCATTTCAAGGTCCTTAACCTAATCACTGGTGCAAGTCCCTTTTGCTATGTAAGGTAACATTCACAAGTCCCAGGAATTAGGATGGGGGTAGCTTTGGAGTGGCCACCATTCAGCCTACCACAAATAATATCCTCACTGGTTGTTTATGTCTATGGGTGAGGTTGGCTCTGGAGGAAGGAAAAGCTATGGTAATGACAATCCTGCATTCAGCTGAGGGTATAATTTGGGAATTGAGGATGGAGTCCTTTATTATGGTAACTACCTCTCTATACACCTTTATAGTCCCAATGGTAGGGAGAATGGAGAGGTCATAGAGTGGAGCCCCTCTGTCCACTTGTCTCCAAGGTCCCCACTCAGTGCTACTGGGATAGAGGTACAGAAGCTTAAAGAAAGGCACCACAGACACAAAGATGAAAGTCATTGTGCCTATTGGATCTTGGAGCAAAAGGATTATATTTTGGAGCTCAAATAATTACAAGAAAGAATACTTGTCTTTTTCTTCATAAGTATAATTTTCTCTTCCTTTCCTTCCACAATTCATGTCCCATATATTCCTCAGAGGCCGGACGGGGTCTAATTCTGGTCTCTCATGCCCCTGTTAGCTCTTCCTTGCCTGAGATTGTCTGTGCTGCCCTCATTACAATACAAGGCCATGGTAGGTGATGAGTGACTGCTGGCGTCTTATAGAATGTCTATTTCCCCAACTAAGTTGTAAACATAGTGACAGCAAGGACCATGTCTCCTGTATCACTGAATTCTCCACCACTGCTAATACAGTAGGAGTCACTGTCCTAATACTGTGACTCAGTTAACAGAATGCATGCAAATGTTGAATGAATGAGTATAGGAAAAATTTTGTTTTCTTAAATCAGACTTAAGGCAAGATCTGTGATTTTAACATATCTATAAATATGTATTTCTACATATTTATGATTCTCCTAGGCAATCAGAAGTAGAGTAGGTGCTCAGTAAATAGTTGTTGATTGATTGATAACTTAGGTCCTATAGAAGAAAAATTATTCTGGGTTCGCTTTAATGGGATCAGCAGGCTTAATATTTTTTTCTTGAATATTCTATATCCAAATGGTTGGAGTTTTAAGTGTAAAACAAATTTAGGATGGAGCTTCCAATAATTTTTTCCCCTTTTATTCTGTTCTTAAATACTGCAAGTTAAAACAAGTACTTTATAGGAAAAAAAATAAGTACTTTACATCCCACTCTTGGTCTCAGCTCAGGTCATGATCTCAGGGTCATGAGATCAAGCCTGCCTCTGTCTCCACATTCAGCATGGAATCTGAGAGAATCTTAAGATTCTCCTCTCCCTTTGCCCCTCCCACCACCCACCCCATCCCCACACGTGCACCTCACTCTCTCTCTCAAATAAATAAACAAATCTTTAAAAAAAAATAAATAAAACCTAAGTTTTATACAAACACATGATGCTTTAGAACCATTGGTAGAGATAAAATGCCTTCAAGTCAATAATGTATCTATTTCATTACTACATCTATTTTAGATGTTTAATTTAATGCTTCCTCAAAGCTCTGGTCACTGGGTAAAATTATTGGTAACATATAAAAAAAATTCAATAATTAAAAGCCTTTTAAAATTCCTTAGGAAAAAATAACCATGCCCAACTCCCTTCAAAACTAGCAAACATACTTACAATAGAACGAATATATGCAAGTAATCGTGTGAAAACATTCATTTCGATAATAATGCATATTACACAAAGTGATGCCTCCTTTTGCCCATTCATTTGGCAAACATTTAAGGAAATAGTAATACTCAGTATATGGAAGCATTCCTTAATGCTGGCAAAAATACAGTCTAATAACCATACCATGCATTCTCTGTGTGGCTATCAGTTGGTAGAAACCTTATAGAGGGCAATTGGATCATTATCAAAAGACTTTAAAATGTACATATATTTTGTGTAAGTGATTAGAAAATAAAAATTTAAATAATTCATTGAAAAATATATAGACAAAATATATACTAAACTCATATGCCAAAACAACAACAAATTCCCTAAAGTATTGACAAAAATATGTGGATTTAATTAAATCAAGATTGGCATATGCAAATAATTAAAGATTTTGATTCATACAAACTGTGTTTTCAAATAATTGCATAAAGTCCTTATTTTTTTTTTATGTAATTTTCTTTTTTTTTTTTTTAATAATTTTTTATTATATTATGTTAGTCACCATACAGTACATCCCCGGTTTCCGATGTAAGGCTCGATGATTCATTAGTTGTGTAACAGAGTCATTCTTTTTTTTTTTTTTTTTAAATGATTTTTTATTATATTATGTTAGTCACCATACAGTACATCCCCGGTTTCCGATGTAAGGCTCGATGATTCATTAGTTGTGTATAACACCCAGTGCACCATGCAATACGTGCCCTCCTTACTACCCATCATATGATTTCTCTCATCTATGGAACATAAGAACTAGGATGATCGGTAGGGGAAGAAAGGGATAAAGAAAGGGGGGGTAATCAGAAGGGGGAATGAAACATAAAGTCCTTATTTTTAATATTAAAGTCAAACATACAGCATGCAAACAGAGTATAATGTCACATAAATGTGTGCATGCACAGTTATGCCCTATATGTATGTGCATGTGATAACAGGAGTTATCTCGGAAAATGTGTTTTCTTTTTCTTTCCTTTTCCTTTTTCTTTTTTCTTTCTGTTTTATTCAGACTTTCAACAATTTACATGTTACCTTCTAATGAGATTAAAAAAAAAAAACTGTTAAATTTTCTTTAAAAGAAGACTAGAGACCCCAACTTCCTGGGTGATAAATAGATCCCTCCCATGCTAACCCTGAAAATGCCTACCTGTACAAAGTCACTTTATACTGACATGCTTCCCTCTTGCCCCACTGTGGGAGAATCATCTGGAAAGGACTGAGCATAATCTGCAGCCGGGAAGGGGTCATGGAACCCAAGGCCCCTTGGCTAGCCCCTCTTATTTTTTTGCCATTATTCCTCTTCACTGTCCTCACCTTTGTCCAAAATTAGGGTGAAACTAGTCTCCACCGGGTGTGGTGGAGAAAGGTTATTCTTACTACTCTTCTCCCTCCAGTCGCCTGAGTGGGAAGGGGCGGAAGGAGTATGCAAGACTGTGCAGCCGGAGAGGATGGAAGGGTAATAAACAGGAGCATGGACTCGACTCAATATTAGTGATGGTGCTGGGGAGCCGTCCTGGCTTTGGGCTGCCTGAAGGCAATGGTGATCCCCTGCTTGTCCTATCTGTCAGTCTATTTGATCTCCAAATGAATTGCTTTTGATAACAGCTATATAAATGCAGAACTGATCCGCTGGGCCTTCTTAAATGAGACTCCTCGCTTTCATCTTCCAGTCATTTCAAAAAGCAGATAGACTTGTTAGAGGTTTTAATGCAATGATTTATGTTTTATCTTGCCTGGTTTGAGGCACCATTTATTTAGCACTAAATTTCTTCCCAAGCCTCTGTGTGAGGGGAGAGGCATTTGAACACACAACATTTGAGGTTTCTCTTTTAAAAAATAAATTCAATAATATATGTTTTTCTCCTTTACTAGGGATAGGAAAGGCAATAAACTTTATTTTAAAGAAGGAGTGTGGGAAAAAGTCACCAGACTAAATACTTTCATTACCACACCCTCAGCAAAAAATGACAGGGAACTAGAAGGGAAAAGTAACAATTTTCAAAATCTATAAAACAAATCATTAAGGTTTCTGCACCCAGTGACTGCCAGAAAAAGAAATCACAATTTGTTTCAATGAAAACAAAGGAAGACAAGATTTCTTACGGGTTTCCATATGTTGTTTGCATTATCTATAAGAGAATGGTCTGTAGAAGTCTTAATTATTTTTGTCTCTTATACTTTTCTCTTCTTACACTTCATTTTCAAGCTTCTTTCCACTTTTACCCTTTACCCATCGTATGAATGAGGAAAATTCTCTTATTAAAGAAAGTAGAGCATCATTCATACTACACAGAATCTTTGGTAAGAAGCTTTGCCAGTTTACCACTCATATGCTGGAAGTAAGCTTATTGAAGAGGATATACTTCAGGGAATAGACACAACCTATTCCAACTCGAGAAATGAAATAGAACTTGATTTCCCCTTCATCAGAGGAATCCTTCCCTTCACAAAATAATAACTGTTAAGAAGCACAACACGAATTGTGAATGTGTGTATCAATCAAACCATCTGAATGAATTGTGACAACTTTCTATTTTAAATGATGATTTTCAGTCAAATAAATTATGATTTTCAAACAAAACATATAATCAGCCCAAATTTGAATTTTTTATTGATCGTGTTGGTTCAAAATGGGATCATTCTCTTATGAAACACCATGCCAATTTATCCCAATCATTGTACACTAAGACAACCTGCAATGCTATCTTCTTAAAAGGGATATATAATAGAGAAAAGGAAACCCCATGGTGTGAAATACTTGACATCTCTATCTCTAGGAGATGAGATTAGTTTTTGAGAGGTGAGGGGACTCACAATTCAAAAGTGTCAAAGCTAATTGGAGATGGGTTAAGACTTTTTCTGTGTGTTAGAAAACACATTTGTATCCTACATCGGGCTTTTCCTCTGTAATTTGCTTTTAAATCCCAAGAAAAGATAAAAGAAGTCTTTTAAATGCTTGAACATTTGGTTAAAGCAGCTATCTTGTAGTTCCGGCATTGAAAGCAACAGGTTACAGCTGCTGGTGATAATTAGATTGCCCCCTGTGAATTTTTTTTCTTGTTACTCTTTCTAAATGTTTGTATGAATGCTGTAAACTTATTACATTTCTTGAAACAGAATATGCAAGTTAAAGGAGAATTAACAAGTGTATCGTTTTCTTGGGAAAAAAACCTTTGTATTGATAATTATAGAAATAATAATTATAGCTTATAGTGATACAAATATTTTCCGATGAGGAAAATATAGTAAAAAAATAGTTTGATTCCTATTTTTCAGATGAGCAAAGTACTAGATTTAAGTAAAGGTCATATACCTCTTAGAATTAAATTTATGTTACCTGAGATTCACCTCGCTGCCTCTCCAGTAGGACACCAGATAGTTTATACTTTCTTTTGAATTCAAGCATTTTGATTAAATATAAAGTGTCATATAAATAGCCCTAGGAAAGTACATGCTTAAAAAGTATGGTACCATTTTATATTCTATAGAGAGAAATAATTATAAAATGACTTTTATTATAATAATGAGTTTTCAAAGGTTTGTAAATCACAAATCTAAACTGAACACCAAACCAATCTAATAAATAGAGTGTCTATTATTAATCCTAAGTTATACAATGTGAGGATGGTAGTGCTATAATTATTGTTTGCTCTTGAGAATATTGAAGCTCCAAAATGTAAAGTGATTTCTCTAATATAAAACATATTAGGACTAGTTGAGTTTTGAATAAATTTGGCTCTCCTGACTTTAAAACCAGGAACCTCCCAAGACACCAGTGCTTTGGTTAAGGGGAAGTCAAGTCATTCTCAAGGCTGGCTCTTCTGAGTGGATGCATGGTGATCCGTGCTACCCTGCCCAGAAAGTCAGAGCACAGGTGTTGTGGCTTGCTCAAGGTGCAGAACCCTGAGTCATCCTTTTGATCTGGGGGCTCCATTTTACATGACATGATCCAAAATTTACTTCAGGAAGAAAATTATATTTTCCAAATATATTTACAAGATGATACCCATTTGGGACAAGATCATATCTCAACTAAAGTATGTTTTACGCTTTCTTGAAACTGTGCCAACTTCGTCACTCCACAACACAAAACGTATATACCATCTATTTATGTGGCTGTACACTTTCTCTATTTCCAGATTTCTCTATTTGTCTGTTTCTGTTGTAAAAACATTCTAAGTACATTTCTCTCCTTCTGTCTGTTAAGTTTGAATTCATAGGTGTCTTGAGTTGCCATGATGGAGTCACAACATAAGGGACTTAGAGAATTGTAAGGAACTTAAGAATTCTTCCCATCTAAGACCCTTGTACTAAAGATAAGGAATCAGATTTAATAGATTAAATCAATAAATTCTTCAAAGAAACAAAGACAATTTAAAAGTCACTGATTAGTAAGTCTTCTCCTTACCCACTCACACAATCTTAGTGGTGGCTTTCAAAAATCATTAGGGTGCTCTTAAAATTTTATATGGATTTCAACCAAAAAGCAACTCCTCTTCCACCTTATCTTCTCCAATTGGTCCTTTACACCTGTGCTTACCTTAACACAGGCAGGTGCTATAAATCACCTTAGTGGTTAGAAAGGGAGGCTCTGGAATCAGCTATTGGGGTTTGAATCTTTACCACTTTCCAGCTCTGCAACCTTGGGCAAGTTACTTAACTTTTCTGGCTTACTTTTCTCTTCTGTTAAATCCAAACTACCATTTGGATTGTTATAAGGTGAAATCAGTTAATCTATGTAAAAGGAACAAAAGAATGTGCCTGAAGGTTGGTAACATTCAAAATGTGGTAGCCATTACTGTTATTGTAACCGATAAATGGAATAGCATGGAATATGTAATAATCAAAAGGCAACACATGTTTATCTTCTACCCCCCTTTTAATCTTTGTGGGTAGAGAATACCTTTCTCCTGCCAATAGATGAAAAATCAGCAACACATGATTTTTGTTCTTCCACAAGTATTACATAGTTCTGTATTCACTTTATGATATAGAAACACAGCTTTTATTCAGAAAAAGAAAGTGTCCCATTCAAGGTACCAATCAACACTTTAACTTCATTTGAAATGTAACTGTTTCCCACCTCCGACCAGCTTTCACTGATGGACAGTTTGTCTTGGAGAAAATCGGTATGGGTGGCTTCTGTTTCCTTACTCTGCTCATCCCTTCCTCCTCTTAAGAGCTGCTGGGACCAAAGTGACACTTAAGTAAGGACAGGAAGGTTCCTCTTGGCCAGGCAACAGATACCATTGAAAGAAGACTTTTTTTCTTCCTTGATTAAAGATTTGGCCTTTTTAAAATTGAAATATAATTAACATACAGTGTTATATTAATTTCAGATGTAAGATCTAATGATTCAACAATTCTAGACATTTTTCAATGATTATTAAGATAATCCTCTCCTAATCCCCTTTATCTTTTTTCCCCTCCCCCACCACCTCCCCTCTAGAGAACAAACTGGAAGTTGACTTTTACTCTTCTGGGGCCACTCTCATTGGGCAGATTTTTAAAGCTGATTTTGTGGTGTTGGAAGATAATTCTTGGTGGGTCTCTTCTGTTTCTGAGCATCTCATGAGCAGAGGCATTGACTGCTTTATTCCAGACTATCTTTTCAAGGGTGTTTACATCACCGACATCCTTAAAAAAACAGTAACAGTGTCTCCCTTCAAAGAAACTGTTAGGCATGTTTATTATCTGATAGAAAAGATTTAGATTCCCTGAGCTCAGGGTTCCTCTTCTGTAATGCAACCTCCTGCTCATGGAGTTGTCATCTGACCCTTTTTGCAAATCCCTGTGGAAACTGGGGCTTGGGAAACTAGTGCAAGAAAATGCTGATACTCTGAGTATTGCTACTGATGTGAGTAATAAAGTCCTTGGTTTCTGACCCAGTAGTCTCGTTCTACCATCATTCATGAAACTATGGAGATATTCTTCAGGTCCTCAGCATCCTCTGCTTTGGAAAACCTCTATACTACATTTTTATTCTCACAGGTAACCATTCCCTGTGACTCCCTACTCCCTTTTCAGTGCCTAATTTTCCATAAATTTACACTACACAAACTCTCCCTGTTAAAATGTATTCACTCTTAGAAGAATAGAACTAAAATGTCCCAAGCTGGCTCTCTCCCCCATGTGGCCAACATCTGGTGCATAGGAAGTACTGAGGCATATGTACTCAAACTTGGCAAATGCAAGCCAATTCTAGTGTTGACATATGCCACATTAACTCTCCTAGGTATGAGTCAGGCACCAATCCTCCATGTTACACTGAAAGATAGGTATTTCAAGTTCTCCAAGTGGTTTGACAAAAGCCATTTTCATAGTTAGCAGTCCTATCACTTCCTTATTTGGCCTCATGAAATGGCAATAGCTTTCTCTAAAGAAAACTACTCACACATCTCTCCTTTATCCTTTTTTCTTGTGAGCAAGGGGTTTCTGGTAGAGGAGCCCCAGAGTCATGAAACTGGTTATGATATATTTCATTTGTAAATTCTGCATGTGGGTAGATGCCTCACATTCAATTTAGGATCTTATATCTATTCTATTAATACCTTGGGAGGAATGGAGGCAAGGGGGCTACATTTAATAAGCCCTGTAACATGATTCTTCTTGCTATAATCATTCAATCATTCAACAAATGATGGTCATCTTGTGAGGTTTCTCTCT
This sequence comes from Ursus arctos, assembly GCF_023065955.2. NCBI lineage: Eukaryota > Metazoa > Chordata > Mammalia > Carnivora > Ursidae > Ursus > Ursus arctos. The sequence goes on along the minus strand of NW_026622974.1, from coordinate 11,898,580 downwards.
GTGTGTCCTCCTGAAGATTGGCACTAGATATGGTGCAATCGTGGAAGTGGGCAGTTTCTTGCTGGAGGTCCAAAAATAAAAGGGAGACCCAGGGAACTAGAAAGTACTGGGATATGGGAAATAGGGAAGAGCTTAGAAAATATACCCATGAAGTTCTTCATGAACTCAAAGGCTCTCCCCCAACCTGTACATGCTGGATCTGATCCTAATTAATATAACAAAGACTTTGAGAATTGAGTTAATGAACAGACCTTTGCCAGGATACAAGGCTGTCACATACATGGGACTAATCTGAACAGTGCTTCAAAAGCTTTGATAACATAACTGACCTTGGAACCACAGACTCTGCACTCAGATTGGAACCTATAGTCTAAAGCTAACCAGGTCAACTGCTGCTAAAATTAAAACGTCAACATTTTCCATTAGGTTAGTACAATACTCAGAGTCTCATCCCATAATATTCAAAATGCCCAGGCTGCAATAAAAAAATTACTCAGCCTACAAAGAACCAACCACAGCATGCACAGGAAAACATAATCAACAGGCACCAACAAGGAGGTTATACAAATGTTGGCATTATCTGACAGAGACTTTAAAACAACTCATAAAATATACAAATGAACAATTGCAAACAGGTGAATTAAATATTATAAATGTCAACAAAAGTAGAGATAAAAAAACAAATTAAAATTTTAGAACTGAAAAATACAATAACTAGGACCAAACTCACTCAAAGGGCTCTATAGCAGAATAGAGAACAGAAGAGTTAGTGAAATTGAAGACAGATCAATAGAAATGATCTAATCTCAACAATAGACAGATATTGAAAAAAAGTGAGCCAAGCCTGACAAAACTATGTGCTGTCTAGAGCAAACTTACTTTAAATATAATGATGTGCACATTGTAAAGAAAAAGTTTGCGCAAAGATACACAGTACAAACACTAATCTAAAGAAAGCTGGAATGGCTATCTTAACATTAGATAAACTGGGTTGCAAAGCAAAGAAAATTACTCAAGGAGAAAAGAGACATTATATATTGATAAAAGGTTAATTCATCAAGAAGATACAACAATGCTGTTTATGTATCTAACAACAGACCTTAAAAATTGGACAGAATCTGAATAATGCCATCAACTAACTGACATTTATGGAACATGGGATCCAACAGCAGCAGTACTTGTCCAAGTATACATATTCATGGAGAGAGGCCATAAAACATATCTGAATAAACTTAGAAGGACTGAAGTCAAAGTATGATCTCTGATCATAATAGAATTAACTTAGAAATAAACAAAACAAAAATAACAGGAAAATCTCCAAACACTTAGACATTAAGTAGCATACTTCTAAATAATCCAGAGGCCAGAGGGAAGTTTCAAAGAAAATTATGAAATATTTTGAACTGACTGATACTGAATGTGAAACTTACTGAAATTTCTGAGATACAGCTAAGCAATGCTTAGAGGGAAATGTACAGAGTTAGATGCTTACATTAGAATAAGAAAAGTTATCTTCTAGTTTTATGGTTTCAGGTCTCACATTTAAGGTTTTTAATCCATTTTGAGAATTTTTTTATGTGTGTATGATGTAAGAAAGTGATCAGTTTCATTTTGCATGTAGCTGTCCAGTTTTTCCCAGTACCATTTATTGAGGACACTTGTCTTTTCCCCATTGAATATTCTTGCCTCCTTTGTTGTAAATTAGTTGACCATGTAAGTATGGGTTTATTTTGGGCTCTTTAGTCCATTCTATTGATCTATGTGAGTATTTTTTGTGCCAGTACCATACTGTTTTATATTATATCTTGAAATCTGAAATTGTGACAGTTTTGTTCTTCTTTTCCAAGATTACTTCTACTATTCAGGGTCTTTTGTGGTTCCCTACAAATTTTAGGATTATTTGTTCTTGTTCTGTGAAAAATGCTGTTGGTATTTTAGTAGGGATTGCATTAAATCTGTAGATTGCTTTGGGTATTTACCTAAAGAAAATGAAAACACAAATTTGAACAGACATATGCATTCCTATGTTTATTGCAGCGTTATTTATAATAGCTAAGATATGGAAGAAACCCCAGTGTTCATCAATAGATGAATGGATAAAGATGTGATATACATCTATAATGGAATACTACTCAGCATAAAAAAGAATAGTATTTTGCTATTTGCAACAATATGAATGGACCTAGAGAGCATAAGGCTAAGTGAAATAAGTCAGGCAAAGACAACTACCATATGATTTCACTCATATGTGGAATTTAAGAAAGAAAACAAACAAGCAAACAAAAAACACACTCTTAAATACAGAGAAAAGCTGGTGGTTCCCAGAGGGGAGTTTGGTGGAGTAATGGGTGAAATAGATAAAAGAATTCAAGAATACACTTATCATGATGAGTACTAGTAATGTATAGAATTGTTGAATCATTATATTGTACACTTGAAATGAATATAACACTGTATATTAATTATACTTCAACTTAAAAAAATAAGAAAATGTCTCAAATCAGCAATCTAAGCTTTCATCCTAAGAAATTAGGAGAAGATGAAAGGAATAAAGCAAAGTCAAATAGAAGGAAAGAAATAATAAAGATAGCAGAAGGCAATATAATTGAAAATTGAAAACCAATAGAGAAAAATCAACGAAAGCAAAAGTGGGTTCATTGAAAAGGTCAATAAAATTGATAAATTGCTAACAAGAGTGACAAAGAAAAAAGAAAGAAGACACAAAATACCATTATCATGAGTGAAAGAATGTTGCTATAGACTCCATTGTATTGTATTGTACTTATTTATGAAATTATAGAGGATAGTAAGAGAAAACTACAGATAACTCAATGCATATTGGACCAGTTCCTCCAAAAACACAGACTAGTGAACCAATTCCTCCAAATCTACAGACTACCAAAATTTACCCCAAATGAAGTAGACAACCTGAATAGTCTTATAATAATTAATAAACTTGAATTTTTTGTTTAAAAATCTCCTGAACAAGAATCTTCCATGCCCAAATGGTTTCACTGGTAATTCTAGAAAACCTTTAAATAAGAAATAATAGCATTTCTGGAGAATACCTTACAGAAAATGAAAGAGGAGATAACACATTCTAACTCATTTTATGAGACTTGAATTACTCTGATACCAAAACGAGATAAGGGCCTTTACAAGAAAAGTACAGACCAATATCCTTCATGCATATAAATGTGGAAATCCTCAGTATTAGCAAATCAAATCCAGCTATATATAAAGAAAATAATACACCATGACCAAGTTGTGTTTGTTTGGGGAATACAGACTTGTTGAATATTCAAAACCACATCAATATAATTCACTGTATCAATGATATAAGCAAGAGAACCATGTGATCTTATCTGTTGATGCAGAAAAAGCATTTGACAAAATACAATTATCTACTCATGATAAAAACTTATTTCAAACTAGGAATAAAGGGCACTTTCTCAACCTGATAAAGGCGTCTACAAAAAACCTGCAGGATACATTGTACTTAATTGGGGAAATACTGAGTGATTATCCCCTAATATCAGGAACAAGGCAAGAATCTTCACTCTTAAAGCTTCTACACCACCATGTCTTAGTGAAATAAGGCAAGCGAAAGAAGTAAAAGGCATACAGAGTAGAAGGAAGAAATATAACTGTCTTTATGCGCACAAATATGATTTCTTTTTTTTTTTTATTTAAAAGATTTTATTTATTTATTCGACAGAGATAGAGACAGCCAGCGAGAGAGGGAACACAAGCAGGGGGAGTGGGAGAGGAAGAAGCAGGCTCATAGCAGAGGAGCCCGATGTGGGGCTCGATCCCATAACGCCGGGATCATGCCCTGAGCCGAAGGCAGACGCTTAACCGCTGTGCCACCCAGGCGCCCCACAAATATGATTTCTTATGTTGTAAAACCCTAGGTAGTTTCAAAAACTGAGTTTAACAAAGTCATAAAATATAAGATCAGTACACAAAAATCAATTGTATTTCTAATACTAGTAACCTACAGTTTGAAAACAAAATTTGACAGAACAATAACATTATTGATTTGAAGCCTTGAGAGTTTCTCAGGTGAAATCTGAAACTGGCCCCTGTGAACAAGGGCAAGGAGAGACTGAAGAAAGAAGCAGACCCCTCCAGGCTGGTAAGAGGCAGTTTTAATAAGCAAGGGAATCTACATACAAGGTTTGTCTTGAGCAGCTGCCAGATAAATCTTCACACCCACTCTCCAGAATCTTAAACGTTTATACAGAGGCATTAACTGGGCTCAGTCACTTACACCATACAGGTGGTCTCAATGACTTTGACTCTCTCAAGGCTACATCTTTGAAAGAGCTCCAGCTGTTTAATGGGAGGGCGGTGGGTGGAAAATCTATTCTAAGGACAGGGGAGGGGGTGAGAAGCCTCCAACTGCCTGGGTCCAATTCTTGAGTCAACTAACACTCACAACCTCTCAATGACCTCCTTCAATGAACATTTACAAAAACTTCCAGAAAATTAAATATTTAGATACAATTCTAACATAGCATGCACGGAAGCTGTATGCTGAAAGTTACAAAATGCCAATGAAAGTAATATTAAAAAGCCCTAACTAAATGGAGGGACATCAGATCTACTTGGTTTGGAAGAGACATCATAATAAAGTATCCATTCTCCCCAAATTAATTTATAGATACATCACAATATCAATAAAAAAAATTCAGAAGGATTTTGTATAGATGATTCTAAATGTATATGGAAGGGCAAAAGAAATAGAATAAAACAGTTTCAAAAAAGAAGAATAAAGTTAATAAAGTTAATAAACTACACTATTAGTAGTAGTAATCAAGTAATCAATACAGTGTGGCAATATCAAAAGCATAGATACATAAATCAATGGAAAAATTTAGAGAATCCAAAAATATACCCATAAAAATAGAGCTATTTACTTCTGTGAAACATGAAAAGACAAGTCAATCAAGAAATAACAGAGTTTTTAACAAATTATGTTGGCATCCTTGGGCAGCCATAGGTTAAAAAAAAGTAAACTTTGACTTAAAACTCATACCTTATAAAAAATGTAACTCAAAATGGATCGTAGGCTTAAAAATGAAATGCAAAAGTATAATATTTTTAGAAAACTGAGAGAAAATCTTCATGACCTAGATTAGAGAAAAATTTCTTAGACATGACATTGAGAGTACAATTCATAAAAGAAGAGATTGATAAATTGGACTTCATAAAAAATTTTTAAAATTCTCCTGTGAAAGACCCTGCTAACATAATTAAAATACAAACTACAAATTGATAAAAAAAATTTACAAGTTACATACCCAATAAAGGACTTGTATTCATAATACAATAGAGAACTCTCCACACGCGCAAGTCAAGCAACCTAATTTAAAAATGGGCAGAGGGTTTGATTAGACACTTCAGAAAAGGACCAAAGATGGTAAATACGCACATGAGAAGATGTTCAACACCATTAGTCATTTGTAAAATGCTAATTAAAACCACTATGTCCATTCAGGTAGCTAAAATAAAAATGCTGGTGCAAAACCAAGTGCTAGTAAGATATGGAGGAAATGAAAATCTCATACATTACTGGAAGGAATAAAAAAAATCATTCATCCGTTATAGAGATGGTCTGGCAGTTTCCTATAAAAATAAACATATATTTACATGCAATCCAAAAACTCCCCTCCTGGGTATTTACCCTAAAGACATGAAACTTATGTTCACACAAAAACCTGTACATGAATGTTTATAGAAACTCTGTTCATAATTGCCCCAAACTGGGGGAGGGAGGAACTCTAAATGTCCTTCGATGAATGAATAAACAAGCTATGGTACATCCATATAACAGAATGGAGCTCAGGAATAAAAAAGAACTATTAATGCATGGAATATGGAAGGATTTCAAGACCATTGTGCTGAATAAAAGAAGCCAGTCTCAAAAGGTCACATGCTGTATGATTCCAATTGCATGACATTCTCAAAAAGACAGAAAAATAGTGATGGAGAACAGATGAGTAGTTGTCAGAGACTGGGGTGGGAGAGGATGTGACTATAAAGATGAAATAAGAGGAAGTTTTGGAGTGATGGAACTAATCCTGATTGTGATGATGGTTACACAAATGTATACATGTGATAAAATTTACAGAACTGTACAAAAAGTTTAATTTTATGATATGATCATTTAAAAACTAGAACTTAAAAGGCAATAGAGTGGATTTCATTTAAAAATAGTATTAAATTGGGGCTCCTGGGTGGCTCAGTTGGTTAAGAATCCAACTCTTAATCTCAGCTTGGGTCTTGATCTCAGGATTTTGATCTCAGAGTCTTGATCTCAGGATCATGAGTTCAGGCCCCATGTTGTTGGCCCTTGCCCAGTGTGGAGCCTACTTAAGAAAAAAAATTATTAAATTTCTAAAAATACCTATTTTTAGATCTTTTAGACCATTAGCACATGAACCTGTGTTTATTTTCAGGGTTAAATTAACGTAATCTGTTACTCCTGCTTCAAAAAGGGAGATTTTATGATAGTTAACAACTTCTGGTAAAAGTTCACCATTCACATAAGTTCTTTTATAAGAGCTCAACAATACTCACCTTCAAACAAATAACTCATAATTTCAGAGGCTTTATCTACTACCTTCAAGACTACCATTTACTAAGGTAATAATTTAGTAATTAGCAATTAGTAATATAATAAATTAGTAATATAATTTAGTAATAAATACTTGGTATAGCACTGAGCATTATTGAACACTCAGTAAATATTAACTGTATTTTTCATTTCATTTTGCTTGGGTATGGAAGCCAGAGTTGTGTCTTTAGTATGGTATGTCTTCAAGCCTAGCCCATATGTACTTCTAGGACCCTGTTCATTTGAATGGACTAATATCACTAAGACTCTGACATACACATGTTTTTTTAAAAACATATTATGGAACCTACCCAATTTGGCAGAATAATCCTGAGTACAGAGGCAAATTTGATTTAGGACTAAGTTAACAATTGAGTTATCATTTTATGACAATATGTTTATCTTATAAATCATGAACTATAGTATAATTGCAATAGTACATCAATTTTTAAAACAGTAAATGAGTGAATTATATTTTGGTGTAATTTTTCTGAGTCAATGAACATGAAACCAGAATTTTTATAATAGTTCTTCAGAGATATATTTTAGACCCATAGGCACAGTAGGTGTGTATAATTTGGGAGATCTTATTTGGAGGAAGGGGCTTTTTGTAGTAGGAAGAGGAGGATGAGAGGAGGAGGTCTGTTTGTTTGATTGTTTTTATGTAATCTCTGTGTCCAACATGGGGCTTGAACTCACAACACCAAGATTAAGAATTGTATGCTCTACTGACTGAGCCAGTGAGGTGTTCCTTATTGGTGTAATTTTTCTAATAAAATTATTTAGTAGTATGACTTAAACATCCTTCACATTTGAATTTTGTGGCATGATGACAAAATGTAATTTTTGCAAAAAAATTATTTTCTCTTGCTTTATCTGGGCCATATCTGTGAAATTCTCATTTTTAATGGCATCTGGATAAGACATTTTACCTCAATTATCTTATCTGTAAAATGAGGCCAGTAGTGGAACCCATTTCATAGAATTGCTTTAAGGATTAAATGTGAACTAATCCAAATTAAGCATTTAGCAGACTATTTGGCACATTAAATGAAACTTAATTATTAGCATTGTTATATTACTTCTGTCTTCAAACTAATATACTCTGACATTATTATTATTCTAATTTGTAGTAAATAAGTGTTGTACTGTTATGATTTATCTAAAAGTTAATAATTATCTTTTTTATTTGCTTAGTTTTTGTATTCTTCTCACTAACCCAGCCCTAAACTTTCCAGTAAAACTGTAAAATACTTTCACTATGGTGAAACAATCGGGTATCTTTTATTTCCACATTTTTTATACCATGCTTTGTGAAGCTCTTCCAATTAAGATTAGTTATTCTATAGACCTGCACAGCTATAGTGCATGAGACTATCCATACTATTATCCTAGAATGGAGATACATATTTCTTCTCTTGTGTTTGACTTCCAGTTTCCTGGACCTTGCCTCTTCCATATTTGGTTTAATCCTTTGTTTTGGTAGAGCACCTTCTCTAATCACTTTCTGAGGGTATATGAAGAGGTCACTTTTTTGAGGTCTCATATATCTGAAAATATGTTTCTTCTACACTCATGCTTAGTATATAATTTTAGTGGGTATGGAATTCTAGATTGGAAATCATTTTTCCCAAGATTTTGAAGTTGTTAAACTGTTGCCTTCTACTTCTTATTGTTAGTTAGATGCTATTCTAATTCTCACTTTTTTTTCAGAGGTTTTTAAAATAATTTATTTATCAGTATTACCTTGAAATTTATTAGTGTGTATCTTATTTTCCTATTTACTATGTTCAACATTCAGTAGACTTTTTCAATCTGGAAGCTCACGAATTTCAGGTCTGAAAAATTTTCTTGAATTACTTCTTTGATGATTTCTTTCTATTTTTTCTGTTCTCTCTTTCAAATACTTCCATTTGTTAGATATTGAAAGTCCAACATAAATTCTGTAATTTTATTGCCTTTTTACAAAACATTTTATTTGGGGTGCCTGGGTAGCACAGTCGTTAAGCGTCTGCCTTCAGCTCAGGGCGTGATCCCGGCGTTCCGGGATCGAGTCCCACATCGGGCTCCTCTGCTGGGAGCCTGCTTCTTCCTCTCCCACTCCCCTGCTGTGTTCCCTCTCTCGCTGGCTGTCTCTCTGTCACATAAATAAATAAAATCTTTAAAAAAAATGTTTTAAAAAAAACTATTTATTTATTTGATGGGGGGGGAGAGGAAGACCAGGAGCAGGGGGAGGGGCAGCAGGAGAAACAGATTTTCGCTGAGCAGAGAGGCCAATGCAGGACTCTGTCCCAGGACCCTGAGATCATGACCTGAGCCAAAGGCAGCCACTTAACCTACTGAGCTGCTCAGGCATCCCTGTAATTTTACTGCCTTTTTAAAAATTCATCTTTTTGTCTTTTATCTACTTTCTGAGAACATTCCTCTATTATACCATTTAATTTTTGTATTTTTAAAATAAAGTCTGCTCTCATATTTTTCATTTCCAAAATCTCTTTCTTATTCATAGAATATTCCTGACTTATAGTATCCTGTTCTTGTCTCATGAAGAACTGAGAAAATAATATCTTCTTTTCTCAGTTCTCCTATGCTAATAGACACACACCCATACACACATACTTTCATTCTCTCTCTCTCTCTCTCACACACACATTTTTCTTAGAAAGTTCTCTATCCTTTGGGTTCTAATTTTTATTTTTAGTTTGTTTTGGTATGCTAGAAGTCTACCTTAAAATCTGGGTAATCTTTGACTGTATGTTTATATTTAAAATGAGGCACTAGAAAGGTGACCTGTATGCACAAGTGAGCTCATAAGGCTCACTATAGGTTGATCAGTCTGTGATTTGACTACCGCGTTGGATTCTTAACTTATTAACAATTGTAGTTTTTTTTTTTTTTCATTTTGAATGCGGTCTCTTCCTCTAAAAAGAAATTCTACTGTTGTTTACCTGAGATTTTTGAGCAAAGACACTATTGTTTCGAGAGCTGACCAGGGAGAGGATGCTAAGAAATTATCGGCATCTAAGATACAGATTTACACTTCATTAACCTGCATGCCTGAATCCAAACTTTCTCTAAGTCAATCTCTTTGGAAAGCAAACCCCCTATATTCTGTTGGAGTTGGGAAAAGATTCTAAGGGCTCAACTATTCCTTTACACACTATCAACCAATCCTCCTCATTTTAAATCATCGTTCAACTTTCAGAGATACTAACTCTCCAACTCCTAGACCTTTTGGGGTTTCTGAAGCAGGTGTTCAATCATCTGGCTTCCCCACAGAAGTTTGGTTTTAGCGTCTATGCTCTGCTAATTCAGTTACACACATACATCCACTTCTTATTTCCACCTTCTCTTGGCATTTTTCACCTCTTATCGTCTCCTTTTCTATTCTCTTTGTTTGTGCGGGGGCTTAAGTATTTTCTTCTCTTACTGTCATTTTAGTGTTCTTTCTGGGAGATGCAGAGACGAAGTCATGTGCTCAATAGATATGCCATGTTGAACAAGACATCTTCACCACAAATATCTCCTCAATCCATCTCCTCCTTTCCCTCTATCCTCTAATTCCATTATGTTTTATCTTTCCTTTTCTGTTTCCAGCTAAAGTCTTTCTTTTCTATCTTACATGCTGCTTGGAAAAGTGATCTTTATAAAAACAAATCTGAAAATGTCACTTCCTTGTGTAAAACCCTAAAGTGCACTAGCAGTAGGAAATGTATAATGCACATACTAGGTCTCTCATGAATCTAGTTTCCTAGACTTTTTCCTGATCACTTCCTTGACATTGCCCCATTCATATTGATTGCCTTGATAGTCTCCAAGTGAACTTACTCAGTTCTCTACTTAGACTATACCATCCTCTTTCTCCCTGACTTGTAAATGTCTATTCTTCTACCAAAATTCAACTCAGAAGTCACCTCAAGAAGCCCATCTCCAGCCATGAGTACTTCTATGTATCCACATAGTATCTTTTACATGGCTCACTCATAGCAGTTAGGTGAATGAGCAGAGTTACAATACCTTATAATTCCTTCCTCACTGGAATCTGAGTCTATATTCCTTGTTCCTATTACAGTGCCTGGCATAAAGTAGACAGATAGTAAATGTTTGCTGAGTGAATGAATGAATGAATGAATGAATGAGTTGGCTATTGGGCAGGACTGGCGTACGTTGTTGGAGATACAAGAAAAAGATACACAAATGTAAATTTATTAACATAACACTTCATCTAACTTCATCAAAGGTATTCTTCACCAATGGTTTCTGGAAGAATTCTATCACTCTACTACCTTAATCAGAGTTAGACACTCCTCATGGTATTCTTTATTATTGGGAAAACATTTAATTGTTTATAACAAACAAGTGATAAAGATAGATGGGCCTTGAGTGGGGAAGTAGCTTAGAATGAATAGAGTTAAGAACGTATTGGAAGACAAGAAGTTGCCCAAAACAAACGATCTCCAGAGTCCATGATTCTTTGATCTGTCAAACAGACTTCGGTGACTGTTCCTGTTGCATCATAGCTCCCAAATTGCTTTGTGTTCCTGGAGGACAAATGTTCCTTCATCAGGAAGACTGTACTGGTTAACTTGGTTTCCATTTTGTGGAGATTTCTAAAAGGCTGTTAGTTGTTCTGGGTGAGAACAGACAATTCCATTTGTCTTTGGGAGTCTTTTGTTGATACATCCCTCGCCACTCTTCAATAGTAAATAACACAATTTTTGGTATTTTTGCTTGATTTTAGATAAGAGGAAGTCCCTATCGATTTTACTGCTTGTTTTACTTGATTCTCCTTCCCTTTTCTTGCTTTTGGGTTTAAACAACCTCCCTTTTTCTCAGTGTCAAGGAGGTTGGGGAGGTTGCTTTAAAATAAAGAGGGTAGAGGAACAGGCCACAGTGGTTTTGTATTTCCCCCTATGTATCACTTATTAAACTCCTGTTGCCCTGACCATTGTTGCTTCCCACTGAAGTCTGGTTTATTTACTTGAAAATCTGATTTGTTTCATTTTATTACTGTGTTTGCGAAGTAACTGATATCAGATTCGGAGGGAAAGAACTGCCATTTACCAGCAGGCTGTGATGGCTTTGCCTCGGTCTGCACGCCTGATTTTGAGGCCTCGTCTGCCCCGGGGCTCCCACAGAAATAAGATTACTGGCAATAACTGCTTCAACTGCTTTGAATAACAGACACAACTCAGAGAGCATAAAATTAGCATAAACACAGCACTAGTGTGTTCCCTCAGCGGATATGAGACAGGCAGGCTATGGAAAATTGACTGAAATGGGGTCAGACGACGTAGAAATCTGAAACGTAGGAAATACCGCCTAAGAGATATGAGGTATTACTACCTCTCTCGTTTGCTTTTATCTCTCTCTATATATATTCATGCAGTTTTAATGATAAAATGTGAGAACTGGTGAAAATTAAAGATGCAAAATCACTACCCCCCCCCAAAATGCCTGCATTATCTTTCTAGACAAATTATTATTAATCATTTCTCAGCTTTTTAATCCTGAGGGTAGAAAAATAAACACATTTTCACAGTCGTTTTAAATTGATTTTTCTTTTGGGGGGATATTAGTTTGAGGATAGAGAGTTTGCTTCAGAAAGGAGGTGAACAGCTGACGGCGTACAGGATCAGAGCTTGAAACAATTCTTCCTATCTCTATTTATCAAATATTAAAATGGAATATGCTGCCGACAAATGCAATAAAGTCTAACATTACAGGGGAAAGAGTGACGCTGTGCATCTCAGCAGGCAGATGGAAACTATGATTTTGCTGTTTTAATAATATGTTGTCACATATGGAATACAGTTTTCAATACAGCTGCATATAGATGGGTCTTGTTGCTTATTTATATTTGGCGTGACGTTGGCAAAGGCCCAAGTTATCAGCCCCCGAAATGGAATGTTTTTGGAACTTAGCATTTTGGTCTTATCCTGACCAGAGAGAGTTTCAAAGGTTGATAATCTAGGACTTCACATTTGGATTATGGAGAAAGAATATAAACGTTTAGTACGTGCCTTCCCACAGGACTAGCTTTAGGTCACTCTTTCAGAGTCTATACCTATTCTCTTTCAGAGCATTTTTCACATTTGGAATTATTTAGTTAATGTCAGTCTTCCCCATGAATCTGTAAATTCCATAAAATGAGGGAGCATCATTTGTCTTATTCCCTATCAGATTCAGAGGGCCTAATACTGTACCTATTATTGATTAAGCACTCGATAAATATTTACCGATTACAAGAACAAGATATGACTGAGTGACCGGGGATATATTGTGAAGGATATTACAAATTTTAAACAGTGATTCTGACAGAATCTCTGTCAAAGTTTTGACTAAAGAAAGATGATGTATCTTTAAAATATATTAAAACGAGGTGTCAAGTAGCCACCACTGTAACATTTAACACCAAAGATTTCATTCTATGCTGCAGAAGATTTTGGTGAGTTACTCCTTTTCATGTTTGCAGGTATTTTGATGTATCCTGTCAAGCAATCATTCTGTAGTCAAATGGAGAAAATTGATATTTCATTTTTTTGTCTAGTGATAACATATGCTTAAACCCAAGATTGAACTTCGTCATTTTTCAAACAAATTTTAATGGCAAGAAGCCATCTTCTCTTTTTCCTCTGACCTCTTATAACAACTATGATCTAAATCACATATTTGGGGCAGAGGAACTGGAACTTTGCATTATTAATTACTTTCATGTCTTCAGTCTGCCTCCCCTGGGTAAATTAGAAGTACCAAAGAGGAGACACCATGTCCCATGTGGCTAGCATCTTCAAATCTTTGCATATCGGTGGTACATATCTGAAGGGTAGATAGTATAGACAGTATCCTGACTGAATTCAGCTCCCACTTCTGTATAAATTAAAACACATACACATGCACACGAAGATTCTGAAAAATGGATGCCAAATCAAGGACCCTGCTATATGCATGTTTAATCTCAACTCAATTCCCAAAAAAGTTCTTTTCACCCAGAAATGCTCTCTGCTCAGGAGAACATAAGTCACCAGGCATGGTTATATATGTGCATGGGGACTAGACACGATTAGGAGAGTCGGATGCTGTGGTTGAACTCACCGTGCCTAAATAAAGTGATAGCAGTTCACATCATCGGGCTGTCTTCTTCGTTCATGGGTTCATTTGGGGTAATACCAAGCAGCATAATTGCTAGATCATAGTCTTATTTATCCATATGGAATTTTGAACAGAAGTTTTGCAAGGATCAGAGCAGTGCGTATATGTGTGCACATAATTCACATTATAATCTATGGGCAGCGTGTGAACTATGGCACACATTTGCCACATATAAATCAATCTAATTGGTTACCTTTTACCACTCCTCAGACTATTCCTTGATTTAAGTTACACTTTTCATTGTCTTTTCTGCACATTCACTAAACTGAATTCAATCCATTTCGACAGAATCTGTAAACGTTAGGGTTATCATATAACATGGAATAATGACTGTGAACTGTAATTTTCCTTCCAAAAGAAGTGCAAGAGCAGTATGTGCATCCTAGCTCAAAATAAGTGAAACACTTTTTAACTTTTAGAATTATGGAGATGTGTGTGGAAAGTAGTTCAGATAATACGCGCTCCTTTCCCCATGTTTCTGTCTCTGGATAACTTTCTTGTGTTTCCTCCCCAGTCTTGGCTATTATTCATGAACTCTCTCTTCAGTGAAGACTCAACAGCTAACCATTGCTTTTTAAAAATGGATCCTGCACATTTCCTAGTTTCTGTATGGGCAATCTGCTGTGCCTGGCACAACATCATCAAGAGTCTTAATCCATAGGCCCCCAATCATTATTATGTTCCTGGGTCAGAGTCTGGGCACAATGAATATTGAGTTGACTCAACAAATATACAGTGAGTACCTCTTTCTCTCCAAGTAAACTTCTAGGTACTCAAAATACAGAGTTGAAGGAGATAGACAAGGTCCTTGCTCCCCTGAGAGTCCACAAAAAGTAGATGGCCAGGTGGACCATTCATTTTAGGAGGATTTCCCCTCACCACTGTGTGTTAAGGCCACCCCTGAGGCTGTAGTGTAGGGCAGTCCATTTTTCATGAACCAAGCTTGGCCTTGTCTCTCTTCTGTCAGCTGGTTGTCACGGCTAAGAGCTGAGGGAGAGGTGTGATGCAACAGTGATAGGTAATAGGAGAGTCTGGGCTGCCTGCTTGTGCAGCTCACTTGTACCCTCTGGTCTTGCTCATGTGTTATCGTAGATGAGCCGCTGTCATTATTCGGGATTGCTGCTGAGCCTGGACAACCACATGACTTAGTTCTAACAGACCCTGGTGCAGGAGGGCGATTCTACCTGCATGGTCACTGGGAAGTCCATGGCTTGTGTGCTCCTTCCTAAGCAGGCTCCAGTAATACACTAGGAGCTGAATTTTGAAAGGTGCATCATTTTCCAATGCATATAGCATTGCCTTGTTTCAGAAACCTAGGGGCCTATGTTATGATTCCATTAAGGCTTCCTGTGAACTTAACATGCTATCCTTCCTACCATCTACATTTCCAAGCTCATAGGGCCTACTGGATCATGTGGCCAAGGAGCATGGTCACATGTAGAACCATTCCTGTTCGGTGCACACCTCAAACCATGCCATGGACTTGGAAGTATTCCCAGGTATAGAATATGGGGCCTCCAAAACCTTACGAAGCTTACCAAGCATTCTGCTTTATTTTTCATGGTGGGCGTTGTGAATACAATAACTGTGCTTCACTTTAGATGAGATGTCCCTGCATGTTTCAAACTGCCACCTCCCTGAATATTTCACTGATGCAGGGGACCCCTGAGTACCCAGGCTTTATGTCTCACCCTCTGGAATACATGTGTACTACCGCACACACCAATTCTGGCTCTTACAGTCCAATTAGCAGGACCCCATCAATGAAGTGGACCAGTGTGATGTTCTGTGGGATATCCAGGCAATCCAATCCTCATTGTGATAATGCCTCTGTTAATGCTGGACCCAATCATCCCCATCGCTACCTCTGAGCCCAGTTCTAGAGTAACGGCTCCCATCTCCTGCTTAAGGCCCTCAGTGATTCTGGTGCCCATCCCATTAGCACATTTTCCATTATTTTAGCAAATGAAGCATCTACTGGAACCTCCTATAGGATCATAATCTTCTTGTACATTTTGCAGCCTTACACAGTACATCCACACAGGCATACATACTTCTCCGAGCTTTTTGATTCTTTCTCCCACCATCAGACATGGAAATTATGGCATTTCCACTTCACCTTGTATGAAGCTTCTGTAAGCCATTCCAGCAGCACGTTGGCACCATTTCCTATATTAAATCCTGTGTTGTGGGAGATTGATCTCCCTTATCCATCATCATATTCTGCCAGCTTTAATCCAGCATTCTCAAGATCCAGTTCCACGTGAGCTCTCCAGGGTCCTGCTGGTATATGATGGCTAGGTCCTGGAACTTCTTTGTGGTATAGATGCCTACTCCCCTTGGCAGCACAATGTTCCCCAGCTGGGTTAGTATGTGACTTAAACCTAACTTAAGGGCTAGGAAGAAAGGTGAGAGTACATCCTGAATGGGCCATTACTTGATTTAAGAAGTACAAGTCTCTGCACTATCTTTAAGCAAAGATGTGCCCTAGTCTCTAACAGGGAGGATTAGGCCACTCCTGCCAGCAGTGAGAATTAACAGCACCAGTTCCCAACCTGTGTTGTTGTCCCCCATCCCCAGGAGATGTTAGGTAATGATTTTCACAAATACTGGGGAAAAGCTACTGGCGGCTGGCATCTAGTTGGCAGAGACCAGGGATGCTGCTAGATACATTATGATGCAGAGGACAGCCTCCTTAAGCCCACCCAACAACAAATAACTATTCGGTCCCACATGCCAATAGAGCAGATGCTGAGAAATCCTGGTTTAGGGAAACTTGGGGGGTTGTGGTTTTCAACACATAATGCTTGATATCTCATCACTTATCTCAGGGTCCCATTCTTCCTAACCAGGTCCCTGATCTTAGCATAGAAGACCAGCTCCAGCTCAGGTTCTCTGGAGTTCTGCCATTTTTATGATTAAATCTTGGGCTGGTCTTTAGGTTGTGCTGCTTTTCAACTATGCAAGATAGATCTAACTTTATATGTTGCCAAGGGGATCTTCTGACTTTCATCCCTAGCCTTTAATTTCTGATTAATCACTCCAAGCCTTTCATTATTTGTTTTCCAAAGATTCAAATATCCCTAGCAAACCTACTCAATTTCATTGTTCCTGTAGTTATTATTATTTCTGTATTTCTCAAACACCTAATACATTACAACCACTAGCATATTTCCTTCCACTAGTGTACCATTGCGATTCACCTCAGCTGGAAGTTTTAACTTCATTGCTGCGTTGTGCCAGGGTTTACATGCTCCACCTTCCACCAGTGATAGGAAACTTATGCCCACCAGTGGGCAGGTGAACCAGCTCCAGAACCCCATGACAGCATCTGCTTTTTCTGACTCCTGGTACCAACTGTCAGCAGTCAGTTTCTGCAGGAAGGCAAAGCAGACCCCTGGATGGGGATTTGTCTACTGAAAGTTTCTTAAAGAGTGCTTGCAGACTGACCACCTGTGGGAGAAAGAAAAGCAGCACAATGGGTGAAAAGTTGAGCGATAGTGCAGACACAGTGACGACAGTGGGCTCAGGCAATTCCTGGGGAGCTCTGTAGCAAAGATGGACTTGCAGGTTTGACCAGGTAGAGATAAGGGGACTGGTCCTTTGTTGTCCTGCATTAATCCATCATTGGATCTAGGCTGCCCCCTAGAAAAGGTAAAACTTTGGGTCAAGCAGCTCTCTTCAGTGGACGGCAATTTCTGGAAAGAACAGAAAGCAGAGAGCTGAATGTGAACTTGTACTTCCTGCAGATGGGTAACAGGTCCTTCAATCCAGAGGGAAATCTAGGTAGTGGGGCACAGCATCCATCACAGTGGGTAACCCCCTCTGGCTGAATTAAATGGGGTAACTGGTTATCTACTCTCTCTGCAACTGCATGTGGTAAGGCAGTCAAGAAGAAAGTGAGGTATTTCCAGGAATTTTTTTTAAGAAGCTAGGAGTAAATAGAGGCCCTCTCTCTGCTCTCTGATAGCAAGATCCTTTTAGCAGTCTGTGGGGAGGGTGCCTAGTGGTATTTTCACTGGGGGTAGAAAGATGAGAACTGCTTCAGCTCTGTGGCAGAGCTGAGAAGAAATAATAGTTTATGCCTATAATAAAGAAAACTATCTTGATAATCCACTTGGAATAATGTGAGACTCCACGCTTATGAAAATTCATATGGGTCTAAACAAGAGATGGTCACTAAAATGTTTTATATGAATTTTTAAAAAGAAAGAAAAAGTGGGTTGTTTTGTTCCTGAGAAAAAGAGCAATAGAAAAGAGAACTGTAATCAATTAGGATACTTCCTCCCCTTAGTAACAAGAATCTGATTCAAATAAACTTAAATAGCAATATCGTGTACTCTAAGAAATACAGAGGTGGTACAGGTGCTGGGGACTAAACCAGATTTTTTCTGTCTCTTTGCTCTGCCACTCACAGCGTCTTCTTTTTGATGGCAGGCTAGCTGCCAGTGATCCTCAGAACTTGTTTCTGACTAGCAGGAGAAAGAACTCTTCTCCTTTAAGCATCCTTCCCTTCCACTTGATTGGAGCTTCCTATGCCAAATGACTTACAATGGACCCAAAGTCTGATTTAGGGGAATGACTATGCTGGATATGGTCTTTCTTTCTTAAAACATGTTTGCTGAGGGAGGCATGGATTCTTAATCAAAATAGGGTTCTGTTTGTAGGAAAAACAGGGAAGTGAATTTTGGGTTGGCAACCAATAGGGCCATTTCCAAAAACACAGGTAAGAGGAAGAAGAGAGAAATTCACAAATTAAAAAAAACTGGGTCTTTAGAGATTGGAAAAATTAGGAACCTCTCTCACTTTCTGAGTGTTGAGATTTTGAAAGGGGGAGAATTGTATTTGTGTTGGTAATTATAAGATTATGTAACAAACCAATTTGTCAACCAGATAACCCATCTCTCTTCATCACACAGTCATTCACACATTCAATCATTCACACAGTCACACATTTATGAATAAGATGGGTACATTGATTCAAGTTTATGCAGAAAAGAAAGGTAGTTATTATTTTTACAACCTCGGATAAGAGGAGAGTGGTTCAATACAGTGACATGGGAAGATCCTGAACTCACCTTCTCCCACAGATATACCAAATCTATGGTTACATGTTGGTCAATTCCCTCTGAAAAAGACCTGAAAACTAGCTGAAGAGCTCTTTCATAACAAAGGACAAAAGGGGCACATTAAGACAGGTAGGAGAGGCAGTGATGCAGTCTCATCAAAAAAAAAACCCACCCCAGGTGCAGTGACCCATAATCTAGAGGAATCAAAGAAATACAGAGTTTTTCCCTGAGGAGTGAGGGATTCATACTCCACATGAGGCACCCCAACACTTAGGACCTACACTAGAGAGAGAGAGGCCCCCAAAATATCTCACTCTGAAAAGCAACAGAGCTTACATCCAGAAGTCTCAAAAGGCTGTAGGGAATAGAAAGTCCACTCTTAAAAGGCTTTTACACAGATTCTTAAAAGCAGTAACAGGAAAATAATTTGCTACATACAAGGGAACCCCCATACGAGTATCAGCTGATTTTTTAGAAAATTTGCATTCCAGAAGAGTGGCATGGTATATTTAAAGTGCTAGAAGACAAAAAACCAAACAAACCTCCCAACCAAGAATACTCTACCTGCCAAAGCTATCATTCAGAATTAAAGGAAAGATAGAGTTTTCCAGACAAGCAAAAACTAAAGTAGCTCATCATGACTAAACCAACCTTATAAGAAGTGTTAAGTGTTCTTCTTTAAGAAAAGGCACAATAGTAACAGTAAAACATATGAAAGTAAAAATCTTACTGGAAAAGCAAATATTTAGTAAAAGTGGTGAATTAACCATTTATAGTACCACTATGAAGATTAAAAGACAGTAGTAGTTAAATTAACTCTAACTATAATTAGTTAAGGGATGCACAAAATAAGAAGGTGTAAAATATGACATACAAAAATTAAAATGTGAGGAGGGGCACCTGGGTGGCACAGCGGTTAAGCGTCTGCCTTCGGCTCAGGGCGTGATCCTGGCGTTATGGGATCGAGCCCCACATCAGGCTCCTCCGCTGGGAGCCTGCTTCTTCCTCTCCCACTCCCCCTGCTTGTGTTCCCTCTCTCGCTGGCTGTCTCTATCTCTATCGAATAAATAAATAAAATCTTTAAAAAAAAATGTGGGGAGAAGTAAAAAGGTAGAATTTTTAGAATGTGTTCAAACTTAAGTTGCTATCAACTCAAAATAGACTGCTATACTTATAGGCTGTTACATATAAACCTCATGGTAACCACAAAACAAAAACCTGTAGTAGATATACAAAAGATAATGAAAGGAAACTACAATGATATAAAAGCACAAATCAATTACAAGAAGAAAACTGGAAAAATCACACATATATTCAGATTAAACAACATGCTACTAAACAACCAATAAGTCAACAAAGAAATAAAAGGGGAAATAAATGAGAATTTACAAATGACACCACAGAAATACAAAGTATCATAAGATACTAGTATGAACAATGATATGCCAATCTAGATTGAACAATCTAGAAGAAATGGATACATTCCTACAAACATACAATTTTCCAAGACTGAATCATGAAAAAATAAAAATCTGAATAGACTGATTACTCATAAGAAGATTGAATCAGTAATCAAAAAATTCCCAGAAAACAGAAGTCCAGGACTAGATGGCTTCACTGGTGAATTCTACCAAACATTTAAAGAAACGCCTTTCTCAAACTCTTCCAAAAAATGGAAGAAGAAGAAACACTTCCAAACTCATTCGAAAAAGCCAGCATGACCCTTATACCAAAACCAGACGATGCCACAAAAAAAAAAAAAAAAAAAAAAAAAATTAGAGATTTATCCCTGATAAACATAGGTGCAATAATTTTCAACAAAATATTAGAAAATGAAATTCAACAATACAGTAAAAGAATAATACACCATAATCAAGTGGGATTTATCCCAGTGATACAAGGATGGTTTGACATCTGCAAATCAAAGAGCATGACACACCACATTAACAAAATGAAAGATAAAAATCATACCATTGCAATGGATGCAGTAAAAGCATTTGACAAAATTCAGTGCCTACTTATGATAAAAACTCTCAACAAAGTTGCAATTCAGAATTTTTTTTAAAGGACTCAAACAACTCAATCACAAAATGAAAATAAAGCAAACAAAAAGTTCAAGTACAAAATGGACAAAAGATCTAAATAGACATTTTTCCAAAGAAGACATACAGATGGCTGATAGGCACATGAAAAGATGTTCAACATCACTAATCATCAGGGAAATGCAAATCAGAACCACCATGAGATATCACCTCACACCAGACAGAATGGCTATTATCAAAAGACAAGAAACAACAAGTGTTGGAGAGGATGTGGAGAAAAGGAAACTCGTACATTGTTGATGGGAATGTAAACTGGTTCAACCACTAGGGAAAACAGTATGAAGACTCCTTAAAAAAATAAAAATGGAATTACCATATGATCCAGCTATTCCACTCCTGGGTGTTTATCCAAAGAAAATGAAAACATTCATTTGAAAAGATATATACACCCCTAAGTTCATTGCAGCATTATTTACCATAGCCAATATATGGAAGCAACCTTTGTCCATTGATGGATTAATGGATAAAGAAGATGTACACACACACAGACTCACACAGACTCACAGACACACCCCCCCACACACACACACTGTAATACTACTCAGACATAAAAGAGAAAAAAATCTTGCCATTTTTGGATGGATCTGTAGAAGGTATTCTGCTAAGTGAAATAAGTCAGATAGAGAAAGACAGATATATGATTTCACTTACATGTGGAATCTAAAAACAAAACAAATGAATAAACAAAGCAAAACTCGTAGATACAGAGAACAGATGAGCAGTTGACAGAGGGGAAGGGGGTTGGCAGCGGTTGAAGTGGTTGAAGATATGGTGATGGATGGTAACTAGACTTACTGTGCTGACCACTTTGTAGTGCATACAAAAATCAAATTATTACCTGAAACTAATATAATGTCAGATGCCCATTTTATCTCAATGAAAAAATGATTTACTTAAAAAAGAATTTAAAATAAAAGATATTTTTTAAAAAAAACTCAGATAAGAGGCTTTTCTTACCTTTCTGACTCCTGCAGAAAATTCTGCTGTGTGTGTACACTAGTAAAATAGAAATATAGATAAAGCATATTGAAGATATGTCAGATGAAGAGAAATCACTGCATGAAAGTATTGTCAGTATGTTTGATGTCTTTCTCGGTTTTCTTCTCCTTTGGGTGGGATGAAAATTGTTCTGGTGTGGAGACTAGATAAAAGAGCAATATTTCCTCTGTTTTTAATGACAATACTGAAGTCTTAATTAAGCACAGTGTATAAGGAGATCATTAACAGATTTCAAAGTCTCTTTTCCTTTAGGCTTCAAAACACATATATGCTATTGTAATTTCCCAAGAAGCCATGCTTTTGCTCCATAACAAAACTAGCCAAATCTCTCTGCTATTTTTCCTACCCATAGATTGAACATTGTCTCATAGGCATCATTGAATTAACCTTAAAATATCTTCATCCCATGTCTACTTATATCTAGCACAGTTCCTAATATTAAATAGGTGCTAATTTTTTTTTAACAAATGAAAGACTATTCTCAATTTTCAGATAAATTCCCCTGATTACCTCTTTCCATAGAAAATCAGGGAGATGCATTTTCCAATTTGCAATTTAACAAATTACAAGACACCTTGAATCAGTTAATGATGTTACCATAGATACAGATAGCAGAACATCTCCAGATTTGTATGTAAATAATTACTGCCATAATAAACCAAATAATCAATAAATGACAAAGTTATTGATCTATTAAATGTATGCATTGGTCACCACTTTTATTTCCTTAGTTTTGCCTTCATATTGTCAAAAGTTATTTCAAGTGATTTGAATTTAATTGATCTAAAATTTTTGAGACAGAATTTTTTTTTAAAGGATTCTCAGGATGCCTGGGTGGCTCAGTTGGTTAAGCATCTGTCTTCGGCTAAGGTCATGATCCCACGGTCCTGGGATCGAGTCTCGCATCAGTCTCCTTTCACAGCAGGGAAACTGCTTCTCCCTCTGCCTGTCTTTCTCCCTCTCTCTCTCTCTTTCTTTCTCTCTCTCTCTTCCCCCCCCACCCCATGTCAAATAAATAAATAAAAACTTTAAAAAAATAAGGACTCTCTACCCCAGCATTTAAAAATGATGTGATCTGGTATTTTTCCTATATTTATAATTATCGATACAGATGTATTTCTATGCACATTTACTTAGACTTTCAAAATTAATAAGTACTCTCTACAAGTAAATTTTTGTGGGGTTCTTGGGTGGTGCAGCTGGTTAAGCGATGGACGCTTGGTTTCAGTTCAGGTTGTGATCTCAGGGTCATGAGATCGAACCCCGAGTCAGACTCCATGCTCAGGCTCAGGCTGCTTAAGACTCTCTCTCCCTCTCCCTATGCCTCTCCCCATTGTGCTCTCTCTTTCTCTCTCTCTCTCAAATAAATAAATAGATCGTAAAAAAAAAAAAAGTAACTCACTATTATAAGAATGTATAGAGATGCAAGCATACAAATTTAAAATCATGGACTCATTTGAACTATTCCCAATCAGAGGATGGGGGTAAAGGAGGTTTTGCCACCCAAGGGACATTTGGCAATGTCTGGAGACATTTTTGGTTATAACAAGTCAGAGGAGAGGTGGGGGAACAGGGTGCTACTAGTATCTTGTGGGTTGAGGCCAGAGAGGTAACTGAACATCCTACAGTACCCCATGATAAGGAAATATCTATTGCAAAGTGTCAATAGTGCAAAAGTTGAGAAATACTAGATTTAAGGAAAAAAAGACACTGGATGCCTGGATTAGAATTCAGATCTGTTGACTCAGATGTGACCATAGGACAAATTACACTATTGTATCCATCTCTCTGTGGAATGCATAACAAGCCCACTCTTCCAACATGGAGAAAATTATACCTACCTTAAAGAGTTCTTACAGGATTAGATGAGATATATATGGATATCCTAAAATTTTCTGTTAACCCTCTACTCTAACGGGAGCTCCCTCTCCTGTTAAGGACACACCCTCTATATTTTCTAATATTTCCCAGTAATAGAGGTAACACACCTGGCCCCTTTCTTTAAGGTTGCATTATTTCTCAAGGATTTCTTCAGCACTCCTTATAAATCAGTTTACCAGAAATTTCTATACTTACCTTAATCCCAGCAATGAATATATTTTAGACTCCATTTGAAACTCTACTATGTGCAATTTTTTAAGACTAATATATATATATATATAAATTATTAACTTTTCTGTTCATTTTAAGAATTAATAATAATATAAACCCTATATACCTAGCTTTTGGCTTAAGAAATAAAACATTACCAGCCAGCTATGTGTTCTCCCCTTCCCTCTCCCTAACCACTCATGAATCTTTGCATCCCCTTACTCCCCAGGTAATGACAATCTTGATTTGGTATTAGTCACTTGTACATTTTTAATTTGTATTTTTATTTTTTTCTTTGGTTCTGCCTGTTTTGATTTTACACAAACAAATTATTTTCTCACATCATATTTTTGTGATTTTTCCATGTTGAAACTTGTAGTTGACTTTATTCATTTATTCATTTCATTAATATTTCATTTTATGAATAAGCATTCATTGTTATTGATATTATGTTTTGTGAATAAATAGAGCACAATTTACTCATTTTACACTGACAATTACTTAGATAGTTTACAGATTTTGCTATCACAAATAATGTCTCCATGAACATTCATTCCGTACTTTTCCAAGTATATACCTAGGAGTAGAGTTACTGGGTGTCAGAGGGTGTATTTATTCAACTTGGCTCATTAATGACACTAGCAGAAGATGAGAATTTTATTGCATTAATCCTTGCTAAGGCATTTCTGTGCTTTTCTATTTGTGTTCTAATTTAAAAGACATGAAATGCTAGTGCATTTGGGCTTTAATTTGTTCTTCATTTATAATTAATGAGATTGATCTCTATTTATGTTTATTGTTCAATTGCATGTCCTTATAAGTCAAATGCCTGCTCCTGGCAATTATACATTTTTTCTTACTGATTTATAGGAGTTCTTTCTATGTTCTATATACTAATCCTTTTGTTTTACATATTCCAAGTATTTTGTTGCCTTTATGGTATCTTTTGTTAAACAGTAAGTCTCAAATTGAATGAAACTAACTGTCTTTAATCCATCTGGAATTGATTTTTGTGATCCATAAGCTAGGAGTTTAATTTGATTTTTTTCCAAAAAAAATAATTGGGTTATTCTTCCACACCTTGTGTTAAATAGCCTACCCTTTGCCCAATGATATGCAATGTGAACTTTGCATATATCAAGACGCCATATATGCGTGGGCCTGTTTTGTGGCTCAATGTCTATTCCCTTCGTCCCTTTATTATCTATCCCTAAATCAATACTATAATATCTTTAGAAAAAAGTACTTTCTCGTTGTTGGTGTATATCATGTACCCCTAATGCTATCCATTAGTTCTTTTTCTTCTTTAGGTGTGTTTGACTTTTTTTTTTTTTTAATGCTTTTCTCTTCCATTTAAATTTTAGCAGGAAGCATCCAGTCAATTCTTTTTTTTTAAATTTCAAATGTATTTTTTATTTTTTTACTATGTTATGTTAGTCACCATACAGTACTTCATTAGTTTATGATGTAGTGTTCCATGATTCATTATTTGCATATAACACCCAGTGCTCATTGCAGTACGTGCCTAGTCAATTCTTATTTTAAAGAAACTCTAGCATGTTCACTGAAATGTCGCTAAAATTGTACCTCAATTTGAGAAAATTTGACTTTATGATGTTGAGGTTTGTATTCATGAACATAGTGTGTGTCTCCATTTACTTAGATTTTTAAAAGCTTTTCAATAAAGTATAAAACATTCTCCGTAAAAAGTTTTGCTTATATTTTCGTAGATTCTTAGATATGTTATTTTTGGAATACCAGTACAAATGATATAAATTTTAATTAATTTTTCCAGCTGTTATTGCTCTAAAGAAATGTAATTACCATGTGGCTCCTGGGTAGCTCAGTTGGTTAGGTGTCCAACTTGGTTTCCTCTCAGGTCATGATCTCAGGGTCGTGGGATTGAGCCCCACACCAGGCTCCTCACTCAGTGGAGAGACTGTGTGAAAGATTCTCTCCTTCTGCCTCTCCTTTTGCTCTCTCTCTCTCAAAATAAAAGAAAATCTTTAAAAAAAAAAAGAAATATAATTACTATGTAACATTTTCTAATTAGTATATGGGAAAAAACAATGGATGGTTTATAATCTCTTCATTATACAGCAGGTAATCAGCTTTTGCCTTGTTATAATTTTATATATTATTATCTACCTTAAAAATAATGTTGACGTTATAAGATTCTCTCTCGTTCTTGGGTGATATTCACCAGACTGATCATCGTACTAATACTAGGTACCAAAATTTTGTTTTTATCCGGAGTCTGTCTCACCAATGCAACCTTTTACAGAGTATTTTCTTTTAATTTGGCGGGGACAACATCCCAATTTAGAACCAAATTCTTATATGGATGTCTTATATGTAGTGACATATAGGAGCTATTACTGATGTATTTTAACAAATATAGTGAATTAACTTATTGGGGTTATGTTTGTACTTTTATGGTAACCTACATAACAATTTGTTTAAGTCAGTGTCTCACTTACTTACACAGCCTCTCCTTAAGAGTGAGTGTACTTTAATTTCACAAGAGGATGTGATTTTTCTGGTTTGACATTTTTATCGTAGGGAATGACTCCAGACCCGGAGGAAGAAGGTCATTTCTTTAAAATGTTAAACTCTTTCTTGATCTAAAGCTTTATTCTTTGCATTTTTTAAAGGACTTTTTTAAAAAGTCCAATTAGTGCATTTTCTAGAAAATGTCAGATGCCCTGTCTTAATTTACCACTTCTACTTTTACTTCCTGCCCTTGCAGCCATAGACCAGCAAAGGGAAATAGATAGCCTTTGTGTTGTCTCAACAAATACAATTTGAGAAATAATATTCGGGGGAAAACTTGATGGCTTTAAGTCAAAGGAAGCACCCAAACTAACTTCTATTACTTATGGGCAGGCAACAAAAAAAAATCAAATAACCAATAACCCATTCTCTTCCCAGAGCTGCGGGCATTTGACTTACATTTGGGTCCAGAAGCCTTTCTTTAGCTAATTCTGTTTTTATTGGCCAGTTCTTTCATTATTTTTATATAAACTAATCAATGTAAGCCCTAGTCTAGACAGCAAAATCAGCAAGAGTCCTTTCTATGTGCCTCTGTCTGACATCCATGGGGCTGCTACCCCATGGATTATTTTTATTTCTTGTGTCAAGCCTCCTTCACGCAGCCTTTTTAGTACAGTTATAAACTAGGGAGCTAAAGATAGTTACACAGTGACATACAACCCATATTCTCTAACCCATCAGAAGAAAGAAAGAAGTGCATCTGATGTCCTTTCCTCTACCACCTAAGTCTTTGTTAATATTCTTCTCGATCTCTGAAGACTTACTCCAGCAAAGGTAGAGGAACTCCTGTATGTGTCTCTCTTTGCCACCATTCTGTGTTTTATATCCCATTTCATCAGGCAGAGCAGGAGAGAAGGGAAGTGTTCCTTCCTTTGCTTCTCCCAGGCCAGATGAAATAAACCTGGCAGGAGCAGATGTTAAATTGAAGCCTATGAAAAGTTAACACTATCTTCTGTAATTGAAACCTTAGGGAGGAAGGCTTGAGACAACTGCCAATGGACGTAGAATACCAGTGCAAGCGTTTATTCCCAGGGTCATTTCCTGCACCCTCTCATACATGAAAGCAAAGTATCCCATAGCCGGGCAGTGAGGTGGGCAGGAAGTGATGGGTCCAAGCAAATAGAAGGCTTCAAAAGATACTCCAGCCTCAGTTCCAGCTGCCCTGAACCCCACGGTGAGCCTTTCTCAAAGGTTCTTCTCAAAGACCTTTCAGGCAGGGGAGCCCCCACCAACTTGCTTCTCCTTTATCAAGTAGATTCCCTTCCAATTTTCCAATTCGAAGAATTGTAGAGTGTGTCCTTCATTCCGATGTTGGCCTACACGATGGACACCTACAGCTTCCATCCAGGCCAGAGCTAATAAAGAAAAACAAAAACAACACACACCCCACCAAAAAACATGGTCTTTGACCCTTTTATGTTGATTCTTTTGGTGCTATTGCCCAATCTTTAACACTGGGCTTCTCCAGACTCTATTATTAAGTCCCTCCTGATTATATATGTTGGGTTTGTTTTCTATAACCCTTTCACTTGGATACACACAGAGTGCATATATCCCACTTACTATTTTTAAAAGTTAGAAAGTCATTTAAAGTTATTATGATTTAAGGATTGTGAACTCAGGCATTAGAATTATTGCTTCCCCCTTCCTACTTGTGTAATCTTGAGCAAACCACTTAACTTCTTTATGATTGAGTCTTCACATTTAGCTCCTACTTTTATTTTGATGATTTAAGGTGCTAACACATGAAAAGTACCTTCAGCAGTGCCTGGCTCATAGTGAGATCTAGAAACAATTACCTATTGTTTTTATAATCATTTTACTTGACTTGCAGAATATAAACATAATATAATAATGATTCTAGTATTTGAAGATTCAGGATATAATGACTCACTATTACTAAAAGTCCCATCTGACTGTGTCACACAGAGAAAATGAGAGCAAGCTCAAGAGGATTTTGTTTGTTTCTTTCGTGGAAGGAAAACTCAAGTTTACTTTAAATATGTAAGGAACAAAATAGCAGACAGAAGTGCAGGACAAAGTATAGGGCCAGGATCATTCTCAACCTGCCCCATATTTGTGGGTAACATGTTTCAATAAAAAGCATAATGATGTCCAAGCACTAGAAAGAAATGACAACTATGTAAGGTGGTAGAGGTGTTAATTATTGCTACAGGCATTCCTATTATACTATCTAAAGGTATCAAATTAACATGGGCACCTTACCTTTACATGATACGGTATCTGAAATACATATCAATAAAAAAATATTAAGTGCGATGATGAATACTCTTCAAAGCATGTACGTCTGAAAACCAACAGCACGGAAGGTCCGCTGGGAGTCATTGCTCCCACCATCCCTGGTTCTGCAGGTGAGAAGTACAGTCAGAAGGTTTGCGGACATATCTCAGGTCTTCAAAGGATGTGAGAGAAGAGAGCAGCGGAAGATGGCAGTGGGTCCGCAGCGGGGAGTGCGGAAGACCGGGCTGGTGCGATGCCCTGTATTCATGTATGGCATGAACATCGTAAGAGATAGAGGACCACTTCTTTTTTTTTTTTTTTTTTTTTTAAGATTTTATTTATTTATTTAACACAGATAGCGACAACCAGCGAGAGAGGGAACACAAGCAGGGGGACTGGGAGAGGAAGAAGCAGGCTCCCAGCGGAGGAGCCTGATGTGGGGCTCGATCCCATAACGCCGGGATCACGCCCTGAGCCGAAGGCAGACGCTTAACCGCTGTGCCACCCAGGCGCCCCCAGAGGACCGCTTCTGAAGCTGTTTTCTTCACCAGCGCTTTTGGTATTTCCCTCAGTATGTTTCACCTGTTACTAGGAAAGCTCCTGACTCCCCGACATCCTTCTCACCCACCCTCATTTTTTCCTAAGTCCGTGTCCTTTGGTATCTTCAGTTACTGATCGTTCTTCTTTACCTCATTTGCCTCTTTCAGCTTTGATCTTTGGCCTCTAGTTTTGTACCAGGTCCCTTTGAGTGCTTCTGTGTTCTCGTGCTTCAGCTTAATAGCAGGAAAACGTTGCACAGAAATACTCTCAAAGATGTAAGTTAAACCTCACTCCATATATATATATATATATTTGTCTTTTGGGATCCTACATCCTACTGGGACATAATGGTGCAAGACCTAATCCGAATCATGGCCCTATTAATGGAGGACTTAGAGCATCCTCCTGGTTTAAATTTTGCATTCTGTTCTGTTCTTGCAGTGTCACAGTCTCTTTCTTTTTTCCTCCTTCATTTCCTTGGCTGTTGCTTTCTCCCTGAGGAGTCAGCGAGGGAGGCATCCCCAGCCAGGGGTCAGATCTCCCAAGCAGCCAACTGTACCTTTACCTGAGTTTGCCTGGCATGGAACTGTGAGTTACAGGTACCCCAGCTCCCCTGCTGCCACCAGCGGGGCACCGGCAGGATAGGCGATGCTCCCAGAAGCTTCCCTTTTGCAGAGAAAGGCCATAGTAGGAATCCTCCTATTTATACAGAAGGCAGAGTGGGGTGAATACGCTGGGACAGATTTTCCAGCAGTTGACTTTTCATCCAGTTTTCCTTTCTCATTCACCAGTGGAACAGGAGTTTGGCTTTGGGGATTGGAATAGATTCTTCCACTGTGCTCCCCTTTTTCCACTTGTGAAAGAGAGAAAATGCATGTGAGCAAGAACTTAGGACAACCAGTAGCTTCTTTGAATTGCAAATAGAAAACAGAGAACCAGTTGGCCATTGTGGCAGTTAACGAAAAGGAGAATTTATTTTTGTAATTCTCACAAAACTCCTGGTTTCTCTGGGGCTGGTACGGTACTTCAGAAAGATGATTTTGAGGGATTTTTCACTTTTGTATTTTGTTTTTAAGATAGTGAACGCTCTGTTAAGCTCATTGTTATTTCAACAACTCAGAAATGTGTGTACTCTTAAAACTAGACAGTATTTTATTAGTGTAATTGCATTATTTGTAACTAAATATTTACCTTACTTTTTTTTTTTTTTTAATCGGAAAAGTCTAGAGATCTCAGCTAGGCATTCAAGAACTCCCTAAATTATCTTTCCAGCTTCTCTCTAAATACTTCTCAATGTTAGCCAAACCAGTTGGCTTTCTTTTCTCATCAGCATTTTTCAAATGTTACATCCTTATCTTTTGTGTTGTCTTCCCACCACAGCCAAAATACTTCTCATTGTTCAACACCAAGTTTAAATCTTGAATTCTCATTACGTTTCCTGACCATCTCAACTAGATATAATCTCCCCCTTCTGCTGCTTGCTTAGATAACTTCTAGTCCTTAATCCTTTCTGGAAATTTCATATGATGCAAATATTCACAAACTTTGGAGCGCCTGTAAAATGTAGCTCCCAAAGTCCAATTCCCATGAATTTCTGACTCAATAAATCTGGGGTGGGCCCCTGGCTTATGCATTCTAATAAGCATACTAAATGTGTCTGATATGGATCACGTGTTGAGAAGTTTCAATGTGATGTTTTATATATTTGTTAGTTTTGTAAGTGTGTATGATTTATTTCTCCTGTTCAATTATATGCTATTAAAGGGCAGGGATTATATCTTACACTGCTATTTATCTTATACAATGTCTTAAATTTAAACAATATTAATCAATATTAATAGCACTAATTTAGGGGCACCTGGGTGACTCAGTTAAGTGTCCGACTCTTGACCTCAACTCGAGTCTCGATCGCAGGGTCATGAGTTCAAGCCCTGCACTGGGCTCCATGCTAGGCATGGAGTCTAATAAAAAAAAAATTAATAGCACTAATTTATGTAGTTCTCCATAGATATGTCAAAACCAATTTTTTTATGCTAAGTGCAATATTAGGAAGAAGGTTGTTCTGTAAAGTTATTCAAAAGAGAAAAATAAAGAAAGCAGCAATATTGGGATTTTTTTACGATAGTGAGAGGGCGAGAAGAAGTTTCAAACTAATGGTCATAATTAAGTATTGATTTACTTGGGGTCAGATACTCTCCTAATATTTTGGTACAATTCCTTTTAGGGGACACCTAGATTCTTTATTTTCTAAATGTCATCCCTTGTGGTAAAAGTGAGTACTGAAAACCGAAACCTAAAAATTATAAGGCTGCCGTAGGACATCTTGTTGAAGGGAAACCAATTTTCCTGGTGAGAAACTTGGTTTCATTTTTTATTTTATAAATGTTGGCTTAATACTGATTATGTGTCATGGAAAAGCCCCACAACATTCGCTACATCAAATGCTGTGAAAATTATCCAGCTCATATTATACCTCTAAGCACTTCACCAAAATGTAATAATTTCCTGAAACATAAAAGAAACTTTTCCCCATCTTTATTTTTTGTCAAGTGAGAGTACTGTGTTTGTACTTTAGTTCTCACTTTCCAAACTAGAGGCAGTGAGTCCACCTGATTTCCTTTCCCTTGTAGTGAAGTTGAGACTCTGGTGGCGTGAAGCTAGAGCTTCGAAATCTCTGCCCCTGGGATCACTGGTTCCAGCCTCCTGGGTGTCAATGGAGGAAAACCATCTCTGATTGTCAGACAAAATGAGAATCCAAATCACTGACTTACAGAACCAGAAAATCCAATTTCTGGAAGGTTCAATGCCTGTCTTTCCCTGATCTGGAAAGAATTATGTAGATATTCTATAAAAACAGCTATAACTTCTCTTCTGGGAAAGATGGCTCCACAGCCTCCCTGCAGCCCACGGAGAAGGCTTTATGTCTACTCCTGGATCTAGACTCTTTCTCCCAGTGATCTCCTCACCTGTAGTGCTTTCCTACTTAAACTCATTACAATGCACCCTAGAGACATGGGCTAGCGGAAGGACTTTAAAATGATTTATCATTCCCTCTGAGAATAAACTGCCAACAAGAGGCACTTGGCTAACATGTCTGCCCAGGTCTCTGATGTTCCATCTCTGGGGGTTAGAGGTTTTGATTTAAGATTCCTTGAGGACTTTTCTCTTTCTTTCTTTCTTTCTTTCTTTCTTTCTTTCTTTCTTTCTTTCTTTCTTCTTTCTTTCTTTCTTTCTTTCTTTCTTCTTTCTTTCTTTTTTTTTTTAAGTTAAACTCTCTTGAGTGAAGAAGCTCTTTGTTGAGAGGTCTGACTGACTGCTACACTTCCTGGTTTGCTGTCTCGTATCATGACTTCGTTCACACACCCCACCTTAAAAGAGTGGAAGTCTACTTACATACTTTGGGTCAGATTAGACTTTGTATTGCCTTCCTCGGAGAGGGCCTCACTTTGGTTTGCCATGCTTCTTAGGCTTCACAAGAAAGTTCTAAGCCTTTCAGCCATCTGCCTAGCAGATTGCCTGAGGCCTTAAATTCCTGATACCATGGGCAGGTTGAAAGTATGGTGATAAAAGTCTTTGTTTTATATAGAAGGGGCTAGATACCAGGGTTTCTTTTCCCAAGACTGATGTTCTATAGAAGTGATTTTCTCTCTTTCTCTATTCTTTTTTTTTTTTATTTTGTAGCTACTTTATCGAGATCTCTTTCTCTATTCTTACTCCTTCCTTTCTTTACCTTATTTTCTTTTTTCTTTCCTTTCTCCCTCTCTCCCTCCCTCCTTCCCTCACCCCCATTCTCTCTCTCTCTACCCCAACCCCTCTCTCCTCTTTGTCTTTTTCTCTCTCCCTCTCCCCTTCCTTCCTTCCTTCCCTCTAAAATTTAGAACAAGATTATTGTTAGTATCTCACTTAAGAAACCACAGTTATTCCCCTAATTTTTCAATTTCCCAAATACATGTAATTTCTACTTACCTTCTTATATACCAGGTCTTTCTTCCCCTACCACCACATGTCTAGTATCTATTTTCCCTGAAGAGTATCATTTGGTGGTCTTTATTTCTTTCCTCTCTGTAGTATTGCCTAATATTCACTCTCCAGAGTGATTATCTAAGTCAATCATGGTTATCCCCATTTTTTTTTTTTTGGTTTTGTTTTTTGCTAATGATTGGTTTAGAAATGGGCATGTGACCTCGTACTGGCCTCTGAGATTGGAGAAGTCCAATGGGGGCTTCTGGGAAAGCACAATTTTGCAGAATTTCTTTGTCACTTAACTGTCTAGCAAACAATGCCATATCAAAAATGTCTTCAGCATTTTTATTTACCAAAAAAAAGGTATTTGTAAAGGAAGAGTAGCTAATTTGCTTAATTACTTGAATGTTGAGCAATAAACTGCACCGTTTAATTATTTCTAACTTCTCACTATTATACCTATTTTTAGAGGATAGTCCTTTAAAATGTCATATATGTCAATTATATTCCCAAAAGTGGAATTACTAGGTCAAAACTAGACAACGTTCATGTGTCTTAGTTTCCAAAAAGTTTATACCAACTCCAGGTGCCATTGGTACTTTAGAAATTTTTAGTCTGTCCACACCTTTGAAAGAACCAGGCATCATCCCGTTCTACTAATTTGCTTGAATGTGCTTTTCTTTTATTCCTGACAAGTTGGAGTATTTTCCCTCTCACATCTGTTAGTTGTATTTCTCTTTGGACACTTTCCGTCTATTTCCTTTCTGACAATTATCTATGGAGCCTTATTTTTCTCAAATAAATATGTGGGAGCTTTTCATATAACATAGTTATTGGCCCTTGCCTTATTTGCTGAAAATATTGTGTACTTTCCCATTTGGAATACCTTATTTCGACTGCAGAGGTTTGTAGCTTTAATATCATCAAATTTGTTTATTCTTCCTACATGATTTCTTTTACTATTTTTCAGTGTAGAGGGTCCTCTCTCAAATCCCCCAAATCCAGTGAATATTAAATTCCTCATCTGGTTTCCCTAACATTTTATTTTCGTATTTAATTATTTTATCCGACTGGAATTACTTTTGACCAGTATTCAGAGTTTCAAGTCTTGACTTTTTTTTTTTTCCTGAAATGCTAAGCAGCCGTTCAACTACCATTTACTGAATAATCCTTTGCTTCCCTGCTGCTTTGATAAAATAAATCTTGTATATAATAAAGTCTGTTTTGAAGGACTCTCTTCTGCTCCATTTAGCTTTGCTTTGTAGTTCTCAAGACACTTTAACATACATTATCTCATTTCATCCTTCCTACCCCACACTGATTGCCTGGTTCACCCCCTGCTGCTCTTCCTGCAGATGCAAACATCAAACAATCTGACTTGTCCCGTCTCCCTCTTCTAGATGGAAAACAAAAACCCTGAAAGGTGAAGCCACTTATTACCCAGCCCTCCCAGCCATTTAGTATGGGGAGAAATGGAAAATTTCAGTCTTCACTTAGCCCCGTGCCCGGGCACACCTCATCCTCCCACCGGGGAAAATGTGGGTCGCCATTTATTTTGGCTTGAAGATCATGTGCGAGCCTCTTTTGGGGTTCCCCCCAACCACGAACTACGAAGCATTGCCTGTGCACACGCATGCACCTTGCGGGGTACTTGGGAAGCGTCTGCTCCTCCGGCGGAGGGGAAGCAGGCGCTGGGTGCAGAAACAGCCCTCTGCCTCTGTGCTTTCCAGCCTGTGTGTGCTTGGCACTGACTGAGAACTCTGCTTTCTGTCAGTGCATTTGTGCGGTGACACATATTCTCCGGTGATTAGATTAACGCTGGCAAAGCCAATATGAAAAACCCACACAGATTACCACTGTCACCCGCAGTAATTACATTTATTCATTTCCATTTAGCCAAGTTTTTACAAGCTGAGCAAGGGGCCAAATAAGCAATAAACACAGAGGCAAGAAATTAAAATGCTGATCTGTTTGCTGTGAAAACAATCAAACTATCATCTTTCTTTAGGCACCTCATTCATCATCGGATAGGGCCACACTGGTGAAATGGAGGTGGGGAGCCTAATGTTATTACATGTAAATTCACTAACATGAAATTACTGCCCCTGATGTGATTTTACTAATAAATTAGTTCATTTCTACCTTTTCGCTAGAGACTTTAGGGACCGTGGAGAATGTACATGTGTCTTGTAATCTTGCCTGCTTTATTTCGGGCTGGCTAGCTGCTAAATTTCTATTTCTTTTCACTCCCTCCCATCTGATTCTTTCGTTTCCTTGCTATGCCTTATTGGATAAACATGCCATATAATTTGTTGTCTTCACATGTAGTTTGGAATAAGCAGCTTAAGGACAAATTCTCTTTCGCAGGCAATGAGAACGGCATCGGGAAGCATTATGAATATAATGGGTCTCGCAGCTAGTTGGCAGCTATTATTAATTCATTGTTGGGTGTGGTGGTTTTTCTCATTTCTGTATAAATTTTCAATTTGAAAACAGAATGGAGCCAAACTTTGCCACGTCAAGTAGCTATTGAAGCAAGGAAATCAATCTGCAAGCAGCTCCCTCGACTCGCTCCCCCTCTGCCGTGTCTTCAGAGTAGCCACGGAAGCACTGTGCAAGGGCAGCCAATGGCTCACAGAAGACAGACGCGGAGTCGCCTGGGATCCGCTCCCTCTCTGGGACTTGCACGGTGCTTCCCTTGTTTATTGTTAATGGCCCATGTCTGGACATAGAGTATTTCATTTATTTTTTAAGATTTCATCGGCTCTGCTGTGTATCCCCAACCCCAGTATCACAATTCATTTTTGCAAGATTACGAATGGTTTCTATGAAAATGATTTTGATGCTACCGAGGAAGGAGGGGAGATGCTAAGAGGACTGGAGAGGGAGGGAGAGACGAGGCTTTGGTGGGAACCCCCCTCCTCCCATTTCTCCTTCCCTGGCCCGATGGAAATTCTGTAGGATGTGGTTCAATGTGAAGCCTTAGGGAAACATAAGATATGCACAATAGTATATTCGTGTTTTGTATGGTAAAAATGTGTTAAAAAGAGTTTCTTTGATGCGGTGGTTCAGTGAAAATCCAAAGCTTAGAAATGGTAGACATCACACATTATACCCACCTCACACATGATCACTGAATAGAGTTCCGTCATCCCCTCCATGGAGTTCTGAATAGAGTTTCCTCGTCCTTCCAATTCATATAATTGGCATAATGAGGAAGAAACCAATATGAAAGGGAAATAACTAACTTCCATACTTTTTTATTTGAATTTAACTTTACACCACATAAAGTTATATAATGAGGGGGATTGTGCATGTAATTTTTTTTCTTTCTTTTCTGGAAAAAATAAATGAGAATAAGTAATCGGTTTATCTAGAATGATTAGGTAATTGCTAATTGACTGTTTTCATTAATGAGTGAAACGGACCACCCATTTGAAAACAACTCTATTCAATGCTTATCTATTGATCAATTACTGTGTACAGAACCCTAAGCTAAATGCTGGGCCAAAAAACAAATACATAAGTCCTGCTTTTCGGGATTTAAGATAATTAAGATTCTTTTAGCTCCTGGCATCACCTTAGGGACCCACCTCTCATTGTACACCAGAGAACCTTAAACTTTTCCTTCAGAGAAAAGTTTGCCATTTTATTTTATTTGCTTGATTATTTCCTTAATATCCATCTTCCCAGTTAGAGTATATTGTCCGGGGAACAGGCACTGCTTCAAAGGTTTTGTCATCATTGTATCCTCATCGAGCGCATGCGAGGTGTTAGATAAATAGATACTGAATAAACAAATGAAAAAAATGAACTCTACAGCCCCGTTGAGACAGAGATACTGTAGAAGGTTACTTTAAATCTGTAGTTTTGCAAGACATCATTTAGCAAATATGGTGATAAGTTATTTACTGAGCGTCTATTAGGTGCTCGGTGCTCTTCCAAGTGCTGAGGATATAGTAGTGAGCAAGACAGATACAAACTCCTACCCTGGCAGAGCTTACATTTTTACTGAGTGAATAAAATAAGCGAGATGTTTCAAATTGGGAGTGATATTTTGTTATGTGTTTACATAAACCCCTATCTTTGATATCGATCTTATCTTTTGGAACCAACCATTTTTTTTCCGTTTCAGCTTTCTTAGAGCAGCGCTAGATATAAGAAATCACATATATATGCTTATACGGAATAAATGCTTATACATCAATATACATGAGAACACAATATATGTGCTTATATGTGTATATGTATGTGTGTTCATATATATATTCTCATAGTTAACAAAAGGCCCTCAACTGTCACTATAGCATTGAATTCCTCCTTCCATAACCCCATCTCATAATCTGTCTAATCCGGATTCTTCCACACTAAATGGTGTTGAGAGTCCCTCCTTTCGATCCTAGCTCACGGCATTTGCTCTCATGGATTTGCCGTCTGAGATGTGCCCTCTGCAGTGTGACCGTGAGTCTCCCTAAGGTCCATCCTGGTGAAAGGAGCGCCCCCACTGGCTGCTGGACGTACTGCGTCCATTACCTTCTTAGCTACTCTCTTGCTCACTGCCTCCCTTCCCTGTTCCCTTTCTCTCTGAATTGATGCACACATCCACGCACACTTTGTGCACTCTCTTCTTTAAAATGGTGTCTCTGATCCACGCACAAAGTCACCTTTCGTTGCTCTAGGTTTGTGGCTCTTGTGGCAAATAATCCTAGTCTGTTTGGGATAATCTCACATAGCCATTCGTATCATTAGCTCAATTTTGTTTTTACCCTTGTCTTGCACTTTGTGTTTTCACTCTGCACTCAGAATTGGATCTCCTCAGGAAAAATATTTCCGTTATCCCCAGTGCCTGCTCCAGTACTGGGTCCCACGATAACGACTCAATACATTTTTGTTAAATGTACGAAGAGACAAAGAAATGAAATCCTGAAGTTCGGGTCCTCTTTCTGAAGATTTCCATGGGAACTATTGAATAAATTGACATCATTCCATGCGCACCAAGAATCTCTCAGTCCTGCTTGCCCTTCTCTTTTCCGTTGCTGAGCCGAAAACCAAAGGAAGAACCATGTGATTGTTAAATGCTCTGACGTAGCCCATACGGATGGGAGAGGTGAGTGGACACAGATAGAATCGCCTGCATTTTAAACCTTCTCCAAACGACAGGATTTTTTTGTTTTGTTTTCTGCCTGCATTAAATTTCTGATTATTGAATGCTAATCTATCCCAACTATGATAGCAATGTAAAAGGCAAGCATTGCTTTAGGAAGTATTATTTTTATATTGTGGTAAAATGGATGTATGATAAAATTTAACATTTTAACCATTTTTAAGTGTACAGTCCTGTGGCATTATGTACATTCCTGTTGTGCAACCATCACCACCGTCTACAAAACTTTCTCAGCATCCTCCTCTGAAAGTCTGTACCCATTAAACATAACTCCCCATCTCCTCTTCCCTCCAGAGAGTATTACTTTGAATCATTGAAACATTGGTAATATTTACGATGAGTGTTTATGTTTTACTGAGATCTCAATAGCATATCAATGAAGAATATTGATTTAGTTGGAAATTGGGTACTTCCAGAAAAAGACATTACTGAATGTTATAAGAATAAGAATGACCATATAGAAATAAAAATAACTCACATAAGGGAAAGGGAAGCTGTTTCCTATACTTAGGACATAACTTCTCCATTTACTTCAAGGAGTTATAAGAAGGATTCCAAGGGGAGAACTTAGCAGCCTCGGGTTTTATAGATTCTTAGGAATTAAAGACTTACAAAGTATGACGTACCCCCAAGTAGCGGTACTTTATCCTGCTTTCATTCTTCGGGTAACAAATCCCTTATTCTGAGAGATGTTTTCATCCTTTATCTTATCTGATTATTGAGAATAACTTATCAGAATGTATAGTTTTATTTTCTACCATCTGACAATTCCATTTTCAACTGAGTCTTATCTACCTATAGTGTTTTAGTTTTTCTAACAACTAAGACCTTAAAAAAAAAAAGAATTAGAAAAGTAAAGCATTAGTACAGAAAGATAGATTCTGCTGGTAACTCAGTCTCTGTCTTGAGCTCACTCTGCCCACTGCTGTATTAGTAGAAAACAATTTCTTTTTTTTCCCCCTCAGAGAAGAACTGATGGGCAATCCATTGTATGGAGACAGGGAAAGGGGAATGTGTAATTGGAAGACCCAGCATTTATTCCTCTATTACTCAGATGAGCTGTTGAGGAAAATAAGTGATTGCCAGGAACAAATGAGACCCAGAGAATAAAACAAAAAGGTCCTGCCAGTGATCTATATCTGTAAAACAGCTGACCAGTCTCAACCATTAAGAAGTCGGCAAGGAAGACGTGAGCATCACGGAAGTAAGCATGGAGACGCGATGGGATGTCCCAAATCAACTCTGGCTGTTCGTGCTTGCTCATAAAGGACTACAGTGAAGTTTTCTCAAAAGGAGAAAACTGCTGCTTGCCAACAAGACACTTCGAATAAAACAGATGATGTTATCTGGAAACTCCAAGGGTTAGTCAATTAAGCACCTGCGTTGATAAATTGGCGGTGTTACTTTTGCTAAGTCATGATTTGCGAGGCAGTGTGATAGGCTCAGACTCAAGACGTGAGAAGACGGGGAGCTGCAGACACGTGTGTGCTCATGTGTTGGCCCTTGGAGTCCCTCCGTGACAGAGGAACAGAGTGCAATTCCTCTCTCCTTCTGCAATGTGCTGTAAGAGTGAGTACCCTACTCCTACTATTTTCCTCCTGATCCATGGCTTTCGGGGTTAATCATGAAGATTAGTAAATGGCTGTAAAAACCCTCCACACATACAGTAGGCAAAGGTGTGGTTTGGTGTTGGTTTAATAATATAGTGTTATCTTGCCCAACAACTGTAATTTCCATGTTCTTATTGATTGTAATTTATAACATCATTAGCTTTCTAAACTGCCATTAACTAATGATGGACTCTGTGGGCTAAACAGCTCTTTGAAATCAGTTACTGACAAGTTGGCCCCAGAAGCATTTATCAAAAGGGTAATGGATCCCTATTGGAGTGACGATAAATTAGGTTATGCTCTTATCGAATTAAACAATGGATGAAGGAAAATTAGCTATCAATAAACATCTATAAAGCCTTCCCGATTATTCCCAGTCAATTACATCAATTAGAGATCAAACAGGGGACCCCTGCAGTACTTTAAATAGGACTAACCAGAGCCCAAAGAGGCCAAATTGTGTTACAAAATGCAACACCGGGGGCAGCTGCAAAAGAGGTCATCATTACCGCCATTGACAAAAGGGCTGCTTTATTAGAACATGGGGTATCGCCTGGAGGCTTGCTTCTGGCTAAAGGACAAAGACTCCCTAATAAAGGCAAAAAGAGGGAGAGACGGGGGAGAGGAAGAACAGGAGGAAGGAAAGGGAAAGTTGTGTGAGGCAGAGCACACAGTGGGATGGGAGAGGGGGCGCAGAATGGCTTGTGTATGCGCAGCCTATCCCTTCCAATACAATGAAATGAAAGCTTTGGCTTGTAAGGATGTTTCCCTAGCTCTCCGCAAAACGGTGGCTTTTATGGAGGCCAGTAACATTTTTAGGCAGTCTTAATCATGCATACACATATATGTATGTACGGGTGAGTACAGACAGACAAGCAGGTAGGTATATAGGACACGTAGACGCAGAGGTACGTGGATAGATCCATCATTAGGTCGATAGGCACGCTCCGCTTCCTTTCGTGGATTAAGGGTCTTAATAAGCTCGAGCTGATTTTCATTAGATTTCTTCATTAAATCAGAAAGCTTAAGAGAAATGGAACAAAATATGTTTTCAAGTAATTTGAGATTCCTGCTGAGGTTCAGCGGGAGCGGGAAAACATGATTTTTTCTACTGGTCATACCCCGATTTCCTTATGTTTTGTACAGTAGAGTCTCGATAAAAACCTGTTGTTCAGATCTGACACAAGGCCTGAATTTCCCGTATGGGGAAGAGGAAATCGCTAAAGACAGAAGAGTGTCGCGGTCATCTGAGGCTGCCAGTCCAAAGCTCTGCTGACACATGTGCCTTTTTGGTCTTGCTGACACTTTGTATAAAGGATGTAGATCTTTTGGCTCCATGCCTTTGAATTGTATGGACATTTATCACATGTTTCAGACACATGCCACTGTATTGTTCTCCGTGAGACATCGCTCACCAGGAGCCACCACTGACATTTTGCCTTGGCACAGTTTCAGCCCTTCCAGGAACCCAAGGTGATATCTGTCTAAGGACCTTCAATGACGTATTCCCTGTATGATCCTTACAAGGCTCTGGTGGGGTTGGCTTGCAGCGTGAAGACGCTAAAAAGCCCTCCGGAGAAGCTAAGTAGAGGGGGAAAGGAAAGGCCTGGGGAAGGGAGCATGACTTGCTGCCACGGCCTTGGAGCAGCCCAGTGAGTCGTGAGCTCAAATTCCATTTCTGCCACTCGCCAGCTCCGTTTTCAGCCGATTTGCTTCACTTCTCTCTCCTTATCGGTAAAGTGGCAATGAGAAATTGGACCGTGCGGAGTTGTCCTGATGGTTGGAGGTGATGTTTGCACGAGGCCCGCCCACAGCCCAAACCTCCTCTTGGATTGTCTCAACTTGGCCTTTCAGCCTCTGCATCTGTGAAGTAGAACAAGGGTCCCTGATATCTCGCTGGGTTTTGGGGAGGCTCAAAAGTGATCATGAGTTGGGGCAATCCTATGTCAACTATAAAGCACTACCCAACTGTTAGCTGCTATGAAAATCATAATTACCATTACTGCTGTCTCTCAGATAGTCTTAGCTGAACACAAGA
The DNA here is from genome assembly GCF_023065955.2 of Ursus arctos. NCBI lineage: Eukaryota > Metazoa > Chordata > Mammalia > Carnivora > Ursidae > Ursus > Ursus arctos. Next base: position 11,856,436 of record NW_026622974.1, on the reverse strand, counting down.
AATGCTTCACTCACCTAAATACACACTGCCATAACGCCAAAGATCTTATTCCTTTACTATTTCAGGGAAGACAGAACTTAGGGAAAATGTCCACGCCTGCAGAAAATGAACTTGCAAATGTAGGCAACTACTCACGGTTAGACTCTCCAAAACAAGAAGTTCTGGTAGCTCAAGAAAATGTGGAATTTATTTTGAAATATCTGAAAAGATGACACAGTGTGTACTTGCCCTTTGTGGTATAAAGAGAGTATAAGGGTTGGGTTAGTACTGAGATAGAAAGACAAAAAACAAAACAAGTCGGGAAAGCTAAGTCTCATTGTTGGTGCTGCAAGAGGGTCTCGACAAATGCTTGGCAGCTGTGGTCTTTCCCAGGAAAAGTCATAGTACTCACGTGTGTGTGTGCGCGCACGCACGTGCACGCACGCCACTGCTGCCTCAGTTTCTCCACCTACGAAAAGGGGCAGAAGACGTGGTAACAATTAAATGAGGTGATACACACAAAGTGACCCCCAGCATGCTGGGGACAGGGTGAAGGCTTCATAAATGCAGGTGATGTCTCCATTGTTACTGTTAGTCAGTTAACATGCGTCAAGTTTCTACTATGTGTTAAGCGCTTGACTTAGATTCTTTTCTTTTGCAAACCCTCCAAGGCTTTGTTTCCTCATCTATAAAATGAAAATGGTAGTCCTTATTTAAAAGTTAGTAAATGCGGGCTCGCTTGGTTAAGGGATTAAGCCTCTGCCTTCGGCTCAGGTCAAGATCCCAGGACCCTAGGATCAAGCCCTTCCTTTGGCTCCCTGCTGAGCAGGGAGTCTGCTTCTCCCTTTCCCTCTTCTCCTCCCCCTCCCAACTTCTGCTCTCTCTCTCTCAAATAAATAAATAAAATCTTAAAAAATAATAAAAGTAAGTGCTAACCTCCTAAACATGACACACAGTTTGTAGGTGGGGGACCCAAGATTTACCAACTGCCACACTCTTTCTACTACCCCCTGCTGTCTTCCAGCAAAGTCTGTTGTGGGCCATAACTTGTATATATGTTTTTTTCTTTCATGTGTTCATTACGCCTACTAAAACTTGGACCAATCCCTTAAAGGTACTTTATAGATATTAACTACAGGGAAATGCCAATTACACTTAAGAGGGAGAAAGAATGTTACTCTTCATCCTTCTTGTTTTAAAAATGAGGAAGTACACTTCCTTGCAAATAATGGAGCCACTCTTTTCCAACATTTATTCTGTCTTTGTGTTCATGGAAGCCCTTCCTGCTAATAAGTGTCAAATGCATCCACGCAGTCTCACAAGCAGGATAAATAAATTGCAAAAAGATACGGACCTTCCCTGAAAATGTGGGTAGCGTAATAGTTGTAAAGCTGCCTGAAAAAGAATGGTTAGTCTCCACTCTGGGGCCACGGTGATCTTGTAGTGACAGGAGTGTGCCCGTGTACACACATGGGCATAAATCTAAGTTTTATTTTGTTTCTATAAACAATGATTTGTTCAGATTATTTCTACATACATAGAACTGTTTTATGCACTAGAAGGTGTCAGTGTGGGAAGGGATGATGTGTCTGGGGGATAGTGGGAGGAGGCAAGAGTCATAAATAAAGTTCTGATCTGAATTTGAGGAACTCATGAGGGAGAAAGAATGAACATACATTGCATACAAGCGGAATTTTTTTTAACATTTTATCAACTTAGGTAATAGGGCAATAAAGAGTAGTGAAAGGGATTATAATACATATTACCTCTTCAAAAATGTGTATAGACCCTCTGAGTTACTTTGGATTGACTTGAGTCTATTTGCCAATAACATCTTTTTTTGTTTTGTTTTGTTTTTGGCAATACAGCTGCACCGTCGGAGTGGTTACATGTGGAGACCAATTGCAATATTTTCAGCAGCTTTCCCCAGACCACATTTTCTTGCTATTCCAATAGGGAAAGAGAAATAAATAAATATTAGGCCTTCCAACCTGGGATCCCCTCCTGACTTGTTCCATCTGGGCCTAAGCGTGTGAGGCTCTGCCTAGTGGATGTATGATCTGACAGGACGGCCTTTAAAATATACAGAAGGAAAAAAATCTAGTTAACACAAATGCTTCCTAACGCATAAATATGTATTTAAAACATTTGTAGTTCCACATCACAAAATGCATATTAATGTTAGCAGTAGACAAAATGATACACAATAAAATGCAGATTTTAATTCAATACAATGTCTAAAATTAGCGAGTTAAATTAGCTACAGTAGTTAAGGTTTATAAATTAGCTTCACTGAAGCTACACAAGATTTCTGAAAGAAGCATTAGCAGTAGAACGGGCATTTATCACTCTGAAATAGACACACGCTGCCACGTGGCTTTTGAAATCATCTGGGCGGCCTTGAATGAACTTGTGGTAGTTTCATTAAAGGCTTGCTGGCATCATTTGGTCTGTGATTTCAATTTGTTCAACTGGCCACTTTAAAGAAAGTTAATTTCTCTGCGTGTTTAAATTTACTGCCTGGTGCTCCCACATTTACACATCAGATTTCTATGAACAACTTCCGCCCTTGATCCCTAGGACTTTCCCCTAGATTCACTTAAACACACATCTAATAAACACCTACTAAGTGGTGGGTATGGTTCTTGGTCCTGAGGATACAGCAATGAACAAAGCAGTAATTCCTGACCTTATATGCTTTTGTTTTGTTTGAAGGATACCAATGATAAAGAAGTAAAATATAAATAATTTTATGCTTATCAAAATGTCTATAAGAAGAATAGAGCAGTGTTAAAGGACGGGCAGCATACATGGTCTGGGAAGGGAAAAGTGTTGAAAAAGTTGGTAAAGGCCAAGGAAGACCTCCCTGAGAAGATGATACTGAAGCCAAGACCTAAAGGAAATGAGAGAGGGAGCCATGTAAATATCCAGGGAAACAGAAGACAGAAAAAATGGCAAGTGCAAAGGCCCTGGAGCAGGAGTGTTTCTGAAGTGCTTAAGGAAAAGCAAAGAAGCCTGAGTGGCGTGAGTAACTGGGAGAGTATAGGAGCTGAGGTCAGAGGGGTCAGGGGCAACAGACTAGCTAGGAACATACCAGCTGCGGTAAGGATTTTGGCTTTTACTGTACAGGAGATAGAAGATCATGGAGGGGAGGGTTGGACAAAGGAAAGATGCTTCTATTATGAGTGTCTTTTAATCTTTAGAACCAGAGATCAGTACATACTCACAGTCAGATGAGTGAACCAAGTGGTTGCTGCTGTGATCATAAAAAGAAAACGAAGGTCCTAAGTGTGGTGAGAGGCAGTGATAATGAGGCAGAGACCTTCAGCTCTCTGCAGTTAACACCAATGCTCGAGTATAACCAACACGTCTCCCCCCGTATCTCCTAACTCTTTCCCTAATTCATCCAGAATTTAAGATGAAGCCAAGCAGCAAAAAGTCCTTATCAGCCCCCATTCGCTGATTCCACTAACTCCAAATGTTTTATTGAATTAAAATTTTGCTTGAAAGAATACAGAACTCAAAATGACCCTCCAAGAAGTCCCAGTTCCTAAAAATAAAAGTCTTTCTTAGCCAATCCCCTGATTTTTAGAACCCACGCGTGTTTTCTTTCATATCACTAGCTGCTCTGCAAATAGGCACGTGTTCCTAGTTCACGGCAGTGTTTTAACGACCCGGCTTGCTGATCACCCAGGAGGCATCGAACCATGAAAAAGGAGTGACACCCCTATTCACTAATATTCACTTGGTAGAAATTGTTGCTATCTTAGGCAAGTGGCTGCATGTCTCTTTGTAGGACAAGATTATACACAGACAGGCTGATCATAAATTCTTTTCTTAAAGCATGGAATATACGAACGGCAGGGCCCATGAACTCAATCAGGTCCTAAAACTAAAAGAAATGTGGTGCCATAGAGATGACTATGGGGGATTCCTTGGCTCTCTTACCACTACTTGTGTGATGACAGTAAAGCACTCTCTGATTTTTGAAGGCGGTGGTTTCTCAAATTGTTTTTTTATCCCATAATTTGGAACTTTAAAGACATTTTCCCTGAGAAACAAGATTATTGCTGGTGTTTGGATTCCCAGGTGAGCTCCTGAAGCCTCCTTCGCCCAGAGGATGGATGGATTGTAGCAAAGATGTGATGTCTGGGAACACTAGGTCAGGCAAAGAGCAAGAGGGAGGAGAAGGAAGAAGAAGAAGAAGGGCTTCTTCCCTCACCGAGGCAACATTTAGAGATTGATGTGTCAGGCATCTACCCCTGTCTTCCAACAGACACCTCTTTCTTTTACCCAGCAGCCCTCTTCCCTGTCTAATATCAGGTAACTCTCCAGCCTGCCTCTCCCCGAAGCGAGCCACAATTCCAAATGACTCATCTCACCTCTCCCTCAAACAAAACTGCACCGTCTTCAAGAGAGCTGGTCGGAGCAGCCCTTTGGGAGGGACCAATCATTCATTCCAATGAGTGAATGATTGATAAACCAATCATGTACGACGTCTTAAAAAAAGAAGAAGAATTGATGGTAATAAATTTAGGATTGGTAGAATTTCTGTCAGTATGGCCATATGAAGAGAAGAAACAATCCCACAAGTAGACAATAGATGAAGAAAGTCCACCAGGAAACTGCGCCCGGAGGTGGTGCTTTCCTGATGGGCCTTGCTTTCCTCAGAATACCCTCTCTCTTTAATTTTGAACCTTGGTCTAGGGTTCAATTTCCCACAGAGATGCAACAGAGGTGGCAGTGTTTATGGTGACAGACGTGAGTTCCATGTGCCTGGGAATGTGGGGGAAGAGGACTAGTGGACAGGAGGTGGAGGGAAAGGTGGTCAGTTTTTTTTTCTAAGATTTCATCTTTCCACTTGAGAGATCAAATGTGAGAGAGATCGCAGAGGGAGAGAGAGAAGCGGACTCCCCACTGAGCAGAGAGCCCTTATGTGGGGCTCGATCTCAGGACCCTGTGGTCATGACCTGAGCCGAAGGCAGACACTTAACTGACTGAGCCACCCAGGTGCCCCAAAGGTGGTAATTTTTAATTTCAGTGTCAACTTCAAGGATAAGCACCCCCGCGTCCCGGAGAGCCATTTATACTCACTTACACTCACTTTACTTTGCTGTTATGTTTTTTTCAAGCCCAATGAGTATGAGTTTTGAACAAAATAAGCTGTTTTAAAGGCAACTTATTGTTATCCTCATAAAAACAAAGCATTACAATAACTTATATGAAGAATATAAAGCATCTCGTGTGTCTTCTATCATGTCTCAGTGTCTGCAAGCTAGTGATTTTATGACACTTTTCTTTTTAAGTAGAATATTACCTTTCAGCTTGGAAATGAATAGTAAGCCCTAGAAGTTTTTGCTCCATGGAAATAAATAAGAATCATGCCTAAAATAAGAACCTAGAATAGTTATCACTTAAAAAAAAAAGACCAGCTGAGCCACTACCATAAAACAAGACTAGAAGAATTCCAAAAAATAGTCAATTTATAGCTGTGCTCGGTGGCATAGTTTAAATTCCACAGCCTCCAAGCATATTTTGCATAGAAACTTGGCTGTAGTTTCTCCCCCCTCCTCCTCAATGCCCCCCATCTTGCACCCCCACCACCGCCACAAATAAAATGCCTCCTTCGTAAATCAGAGGGCCGTCCCACTCTCACAGCCCCTTCCTAACTACGGAGGGCACCCAGGAGAGGAGCTACCATAGCGGGGAGCCCCGCGAATAGGGTCAGAAGGGAAGACTTGGACATTTTATTGCCGATTCCCTCCTTCCAATTTCCTATTGTCTTTTGCATAAGTTGCTGACAACCAAATTAGTTAACATTCAGACCCTGGAAACTTGTGAAGTAATCATTCCTTTCTAAAGAGCACAGTGGGGGTAATTCTTCCTTTTATTTGTTTTCTTTTACATTCACTGTGTCTCCCTTTTTTCCTTCCTTAATTCACGCTCCTATGGTTTTCCCCTCTGTGCCTCAGCTATATATTGCTTTGAAAAATCAATAAATCCTTTGCACATAATGATGCTTACCTACTCTACCTCACGGGGTGCTGTGATGCGTAATTAATTAATGTGTGTAAAGAGCTGGGGGCTCGCACGACACGAGACACCCTAGAAGTGGGAAGAATCATTATTAATAAGTGTTATTACCCAATGCCTCTAGATGTCAGCAAAACATCTTTTTAAAAATATAATTGGGCAGCGAGTTTTGAAACGCCCAAGTTCACTCTTCCTCCCGTGTAGGGCAGACGCAGAAGGAAGGGCACCCGCGGCAATGCTGGTGGAGCCTTTTCTTTTGGCCGAGGGAGGCTCATTCAATCTGAGAGTATGAACTTTGACTAGAAGTAAGCATTGGGACAAAGCAGCACTTGAATGCCTCGAGGTCTGAATGGGTGGCAGGCTGCGTCATTTTCTGGACAATCCGTATGAAAGATCAGTCTTTTCTCTAAAAATAGCATTTCATTTCCTCGTCTCTGAAGCAACTGGGGTTGGCAGTGAATGGACGGGAGAAGAATCTATAGGTAAATAGATATATGAATAAACATCTGTCTCTCCTGTTTGCGCCTATTGAATGGGTGCACGTTTTCTCTGTCCACATTTGGGTATGTGTATATACATTTATATATATCGAGAGAGACACAGAGACAGGCACACACACTCACGCGCGCACAGAGTAAATAACAGAGAAATAGGTGTAAGCGATTCTACCTGTGCGGAATCCGACGATGGCTGCTATACTGGCTTCATCCCCTGACAGGAAGGTGAACGGGAAAGTGAGGGCAAAGTTCCACAAAGTGCCGGCAATGACAGCCCAGACGGATTTTCCAGAGAACACAGAGCAACCCACGTGACCGGTTGTTGGGGCTTACCCCAGGGACCAGTTATTCACGTCTCTGCTCGCTTCTTGTCCATCCCTGGGTCCATCCAGGGGGCTGGACCTGTGAGCTGTGGCTCCGGAGAGGAAACCATAGCCAGGGAAGGCTCCTGAGAGACTTCTCGGCGATGTGCGTGCTGCGTGGTGGCCAAGTGTGAAGGAAGACAACGAACTCCGTTGGGAGAGAGCGTTCCATTAAACGTATTTTGAGGCAACTCAACACACCTTGGGTTTGTGGTTGGGTGCATAGACAATTTCGTCTAGCAAGTACTTCTTAGAGCGGTAAAAGCTTTATTTCAAAAGTGCCCACAATTAAAAAAAAAAAAAATAGTCCCTGCGTGTTATGTTTGTCAATATAGGAAGTTTCAAATTATTTTTTTTTCCATTACTCAATATCACACAGACTTTATTTCTCAAGGGAGCTTCCAAAGAAGAGGTTGAACTGTTCACTCTGGTTTTGTTTTAGGTGACTAGGGAAGTTTTTCAGAGTCTGGCTGGAGCAGACACCAGCCCGAGCCCCGGGCTGTGCACCTGCCGCACTCATCCGTGCCTCTTGGGCAAGAGTGGAACTGCCCTTGATGAATCTGGGAGAGCTTTCTCCCGGGAGACCCTGAGGCTCCGCCCACTGCGATAGGGTGGAACAGGGTCTGGGCTTGACCTTGACAACGCCTGTGGTCATTCGCTTTCCGTAATTGTGCCTCAGTCTTGTGGCTGGCAAATTTGAGCCTGAGAGAGGTGACCAAGGAGAGAGAGGGGAGGGAGAGCAAGAGAGTGAGAGGAAATACATTGTTTAATCAGCATTTTCTTCAGTAAATTTAAAATCACATCTACAAGAGTGAAACACATAGAGCATTGCTATTATTTTGGAGGGACAAACATAATACTCCACCAGAGCATTTCGGAAAGACTCAGATGTGCGAATTTCCTCTAGGTGTGTGGCTGCTGGCTGCTGGCTGGTGACTGGGTAGGAAGGTTTCAGTGCTCCTCGGCCATCAATCCCCCTCTCTATTTAACCTCCCAGCCTGTCCCCTCCTGCACGGTTGCCCTGCTCCCCCTGACAGGTCTCCTTACCTACACAGAGATTAAACCAATCTTTCAGTTTCCAGGTTCCCCTCACGGGATTGTCATAAGGCTTAATTAAATAGTGTTCATAAAGCATTCGGCTGTTCAGGTGTCCCTGGATAAAATGCAAAGCACAATATTATTGTGATTATTATTAATTAGGATGATCCTGTCTGAGGCAAGGGATGTTTCTTGCCAGCTTCCGAGAGTTGTACCATGGCCTTTAGCTTTGCACAGAGGATTTGCAATTCAGATGGCTGAATTTGTAATCCTTGATCTTAGAGGAATCTTAGCGAACAAGAGGGAGATGCCAGAATGGATGACCAGGAGTTGCCAGGGTAAGTTTTAAGGGGAATAAAGGAAAATTTGGCGAACAACCGGCTAAGGCTCTTAATTCTAGTATTACTCCTTCCAGAAGCATCAGGACTTTTTGCTAAAGGGCTGGCATAAGAATCCTGGGGAATGTAGCAGTGATCATTAAGAACCAGCACGGGGTCACCCAAAATAAGCAGTTTCTACAGTGTCCAGTGCTTTCTTTGATAGGATCCTGAGATCAAAAATGAGGGAAATGTAATTGACATAAAAGCGAGACCTCAGGGAAAACCTTTGAAAAAGCCTCACATGAGAGCTTCGTGGACAAGTTTGAGGACCACAGTTTATAAAACATAAACAGCACACAAACAGAAGCCATAGGGACCTGGGTAACGGGTAGGAATGGAACCGGGGGGCAGGGCCTCATCAGGGACTCTGCTCTGGCTAACATTCTTAATTGATGACTTAAAATGTCATTTTATTTGGAATGACGATGAACATATCGAATATATTTTACATGTTGATAACTGGGGCTTGATAGACTAAATCTCAGAATATGAAATTCAGCACGGACAGAAATAAAGCTCTACACCTCAAAGTGCCAAAGGTGAGGCAGAGAGAGACACGGCTCAGCACAGAATGTGGGAGTCTGGACGCTCAGCAACTTGGCATTGGGCTGTGGCAACCAAGAAAGCAAGATGCTATCCAGACTTCATCAACCGAGAATGTTGTTGAGTGCCAGGCAGAATACAAGGGGGGGTGCAGCCAACTGGGGCAAAGAATAGATGGTCTTTGAGGGGAGAGGCTATACCTTACTCAGTGTGGTATCACCACAGCCTGGCACACACACCACCCGACAGAGTCAAGACTCAGTCGATGTCGAAGGAACAAATTTAGAATTTGGAAACATGCCGTATGAAGCAGGGCTGATGAAAGTAATTGTATTTAACTTGGAAAAGAGAAGACTGGGTATAATAGCCCTATCTCCAAGTATTGGAAGGAAGATTGCCATGTGACAGAAGGACAACATAGGTCCCAAATGGCCTAACAGATCACACAGGGAGTGGGGCGCCCAGGGCTGCTCAGTCTACACTTTGGTGGCAACATTCACATAGGAAATGGCTCGGGCGCCCTGAAGATGTGCAGTGCACAGCCTGCACAGCTGTACAAGCAACCTAAGAGTATGCAGGCTTGAAACTTTTTCCTCTATTGAGCCAAAAATCAAAGCAAGCTTTACAAAGATACCGTGAGCCACCTTCAGATCCAGAGGTATATTGTTGGCTAGTTTTCCAAATCATGGGGTTTGTAAAGATGTTCCAGGAAATTTCTGTTTTAAAAGGTGGTAATGATGTCAGTTTCAATTTCAATTAAAAAATAATGATTTAAATGGTTTCCCTTAAAGATGGAAGATCTTGAACACATGCACAAAAGGACATAATTTGCATGCTGACTGATTGATTCTGTGAGGCTGCATGTGTTCCAGCCACATTTTATATGTGAACTATTACACATTTTAAAATCATTTTTACTTAGACATCAGGATATAATTTATACAAGTAATAAACATAAAGAACACACCAGTGTTTTAATTTTAGCACAACTTCGTGAGGAGAATATAAATTATTATTTAACATCTGTATAGTGTGCACCATATACTGGCCACTGTTCTAATTGTTTTGAAAATACAACTGGGTGGCCCAGTTGGTTGAGCGGCTGACTCTTGATTTCGGCTCAGGTCATGATCTCATGGTCATGGGATCAGCTCTGCATCAGGCTCCACGCTCAGTGGGGGAGTCTGCTTGGAATTCTCTCCTTCTCCCTCTGCCCCTCTCTTCTCTCTCTCCCTCTTTCTGAAATAAATAAATAAATCTTTAAAAAATAATAAAAAAATAAAATACCAATTAATTCAGTTTTCTTAATAATCTCCCAGGGTGGGTGGGCACTATTATTATCCCAATTTTACAGATAAGGAAACTGATGCACAGAAAAGTTAAGTCACTTGCTCAAGGTCACACAGCTAGACCTTGGGAAAGGTGGATTTAAATCCAGGTGCCTGTCTCCAGGGTCCTCCTCCCAACACCACATTGTGCCAGCTCTTCCTGAAAAGGCTCCCCAGAACCTACGGGGTACATTTATCTGATCAGAGTTCCCACATTACCTTGTCTCCAGTCCTGCAAAACACATAATTGCAAACACAGCACTTATTATGGCCAATTTGGCTGTTCATTTGTTGGGAATAAAGAGTATCCATATCCAAGATGTGTTATTTACAAACACACAGTGCAAATAGTAGCCCACATCCTTCTGCATTATCTTTCCCTTTAGAAACACAAGAAAAAAATATCTTAAAAATAACAATTACTTTAGAATAAAGTGTACAAATTCTAAACAAGAAGTTATAATAGCATTTTTAAAAGATTTTGATGTTATAAAACAGTTATTTTTAAATTCATATTTAATACAGATGCCCCCAAACCAAATTCATAATATTTTTTAAAAATTATTTTGTACACAAATAATGCTTTTTCTTACATAACTAAGTAGTAAATTAAATAATGCATATGTGTTTAATGGGGAAAAATTAACTCTTATGTGTCACAAATATTATTAAATATTATATTGGAATGTATCAGACAATTTTGAATTATAGAATTTCCTTAAATGAAATAGATCTTATTTTTAAAATTTCCTTCTCCTGTGCCATGCAACATTGATAAAATGGTTTAGAAACTACTCAGGGGGTTCTCAAGATCATGTTTTTGTGAAAGGGATTCCCAGTTTTAAAATGAAATCCCATTCTAGACTAATCAAGAATAGAAATGAGATTGAAGCCACAGAATGTTGAAGGCCTTCCTCATGCTGCTATTCTATGATATGACACCACAAATTTTCAGTTTGCTCAGGGGGTAAGTTCATGATATTTATAGGAGCCTATCAGTTTCATTCAAATGAGAAAATAGCCAGGACTTTGGGCATTTTCTTTCTTCCTTTCTTCCTTTCCCCTTTTTAATCAGAGAGAGAGAGAGAGCGCACAAGCAGGGGGAGCAGCAGGCAGAGGGAGAAGCAGGCTCCCTGCTGAGCAAGGAGCCCGATGCAGGACTCGATCCCAGGACCTTAGGATCATGACCTGAGCTGAAGGCAGACGCTTAACCGGCTGAGCCTCCCAGGCATCCCGACTTTGGGTATTTTCTAAAAGATAGAGCCAAGTTAGCTCCTAAGTTTGTGGTTTTGGAAAGAGGGAGACATTTTATAATGGCTTCTTCTATCTATAACACTTGTCCAAATCCTACTCATTTTTCAATTCCCAAGGATAATTTCACCACGGTCAGGCCATTTCTGATGACTCCAGCCTACTTGATCTTATTTAGCACTTAACCTGGCCTCTTCATCACCTGGTGACTTGCATTGTTATTACAGGACAGACTATTGCCTTTCTCTTAAAATCTCCTTAAAGACATTTGCCATTTTCGGGGCCCACGGGTGGCTCAGTTGGTTAAGTGTCCAACTCTTGATTTCTCCTCAGGTCATGATCTCTGGCTCGTGAGATCCAGCACCACTCCTCAGTGGGGAGTCTGCTTAAGATTCTCTCTTCCTCTCCCTCTGCATCCCTGCCCCCGGCACCTGCTCACATTCCCGTGCTCTCTCTCTCTTAAAAAAAAAAAAAAAAAGAAAAAAGAAAGAAAAAAGACATTTGCCATGCTCTCTGTTATGGTTTTAAATGTAGGTACCTGCTCTGGGTTCTGCCTCTTTTTTAACATTTTCTGAATGTTTCCTTTGGAGTATGGGCATATATACTTCAGTGCTATGTACATCGTAGGTGATCGAAGTGGTTTTGGACTTAAATTAAAGACTAGGTGATATTCCTTAATCCTTTTTTTTTTTTAAAGATTTTATTTATTTATTTGACAGAGAGAGAGACAGCCAGCGAGAGAGGGAACACAAGCAGGGGGAGTGGGAGAGGAAGAAGCAGGCTTCCAGCAGAGCATGGAGCCCGATGCGGGGCTCGATCCCAGGGACCTGGGATCACGCCCTGAGCCGAAGGCAGACGCCTAACGACTGAGCCACCCAGGCACCCCAATCCTTCGTTTCTTTACCTTACGTTGCTTTTAGTACCCATAACAACAAATAAAAACCACCACCAAAAACAACAGGGAGTACTTGGAAATCTGCACCCTGGTTTCTGCTGGCTGGACTTAAGTGGAAATAAGAGGGCAGCCCATGTGCCTGAAGACTGGAGGGCAGGAACCCTCTCCTAACTGTGAAGATTCCTTCGGGTCTCTTTGAAATTTGTAGTACTAATTTATCACCTCAAGTATTATCAGAACCATGTCATCTGTTTAATTTCATAAAGTTTCACTTCCTTTTCCTCCATAAATCTCCTCATTCCAAGTTTTACACCAAGGATGACTCTGTGGCTGCATTAACTAAAAGAGTAATGGAACGTTAGAAAGGAACTAATGACCCCAAGGTTCCTGGGAGAACTTGAAAACATAGCCTCGAGGATTGAATTTCTGATCCTTAGACTCTCACTGTGTTTCGAAACCCTGGCCCTACAAATGTCTTCTTCACTTTAACGTATTTCTGTTGCATTTTGGTCAGAAAATTATTTCTGTTTATTGAAAAATAGCAGCAAAAATCAGAATATCCTTAAAGAAGAGGATAGAGTTTGGGGATGGGAAGACAAGAACAAAGAAAAATGCAATCAAGCAGCGGCAGAAGTAGGACAGAAAGAATCTAGAAGGTGCAACTGGTCCAATGATCTCTCTCTCTTAGCCTTTTTTTCTTTTTCTTTTTTTCTTTTTTTTTTTTTTTTGCCAATTTCTGTGTATGCGTCGTATGCGTGTGTGGGCGTATGTGCACGCATGTGTCTCTCAACAAAAGCCTAAACAGTTAAAAATGGAGACACTCTATGCCACTTAATAGCATCTCTGTTGATCTTTCTCCAGTAGGTGTAAGTACTGAGAGCAACAGCACCTCTTGTCACCAGCTGCGGATGGGGAGTGGCTGCCTCAGGGGGATCTGAGCCTAAAAAATCCACCACTGAGAAAAGGCAATAACAGAAGTCTGTTGCTGTCTAACCTGCCATATAAATGAAACAATCAAACAAGACAACAAAGGAAACTCCAGTAACCACCAGAGGCAAAAGCAGTTGGTGTAATATATCCTGGCTTCAGTGACTATTTTTAGTGTCTTCCCATCCCCCCCTTAAAAAAAAACCCTCTAATTTAGATTAACTGGGGAAAAACATTAAATAATTCAAGAGAGTCAGAGATAGGGAGTAGCAGAGAGACAGGGAGGGCACGCATGTGAATGAAATAAAAAAACCACACTGATACCTTGAAATGGACGTGCGAATGTGCTTGTAATCAATGGATATTGGAGATTGTTTAAGAATCAAAGGAGAGGCCACTCATCAGTTTCATCCTCTGTTCCTTTCCTTGTGTTCGTGAGTCTCTACTCTACATACCCTGAGTGCACTCAGAGAAAGGATTTTCATGAATGGGAGGAAGAAAAAGAATCATTTATCCCCATCATTTTTATTAGCTGACTATTTTAAATTCCCTCTGGGCACATTACTGCACATGTTGGACCAGCAGATCCAAAACTGTCTCCCAGAACTTTTGTGGGAAAATGCTTGCAAATGTCACTAAATTACTCCTTGCCAAAGCACATTTTTGTTTGTTTGTTTTTTTAAAGATTTTATTTATTTATTTGACACAGAGACAGCCAGTGAGAGAGACAGCCAGCGAGAGAGGGAACACAAGCAGGGGGAGTGGGAGAGGAAGAAGCAGACTCCCAGCAGAGGAGCCTGATGTGGGGCTCGATCCCAGAACGCCAGGATCACGCCCTGAGCCGAAGGCAGACGCTTAATGACTGAGCCAACCAGGCGCCTTTGTTTGTTTGTTTTTTAAAGATTTTATTTATTTATTTGAGAGAGAGAGAGCACAAGCAGGGGGAGTGGCAAAGGGAGAGAGAGAAGCAGGCTCTCCGCTGAATGGGGAACACAGTGACAGGGGACTCGAGCCCAGGACCCTGAGATCCGACCTGAGCTGAAATCAGACGCTTCACCGACGGAGCCACCCAGGTGCCCCAGAGCACATGTTTTAATACCACTCAATCCAGCACTCTGGTGTCAGTGGACAAGGACGATGACTGAATTTTCAGTGAAACTGTGCAGTCTTTTGGACTTCAGGAAGATTTGAATACTTCAAACACAAATCTGTGGAATTTCGTATGTATAATTATTTTAAAAGAACGCTGGAAATGATCTTGCTGGTATAATTAACATCCGAGAATGACTGAGGCAGAATGAAGCTTTCTCAGAATACCGTCTCATTATATCTCATTTACTGCAAAAGGCAGCCTCCCAAGAATTAAGTCCTGACTCAAGAGCCCACCTACTTTCTCTCATGCCGAGGTGACATTTGTTCCAAGAAGAACTTCCTCACACTGTACCATTCTGTTCCATCCGGTCAAATTTTAAACACCGTAAGGTGTTGGATCCCCTTTTGCTAACCTCCCCCACATGTTCATTAATGGCTTAATTAAGGGTAGTCCTCTGAGAGGCATTCACAGTAAGAATATCTGATGGCAGGATTTCAGACAGCAAGTCAGACAAATGGTAGTAGAAAGGAGTACCTAGGTGGGGTGTTGGGCTCGACAGAGGACACCGTCAGGACGGGGGAAGGGACGAGAACCTCAGAAGTGAAAAGAAGGGTTCTATGTACAAGAAGGATCATCTTTCAAGGGTGCAGTCTTTAACATGATGGCCACAAGCACAGGGTGATTGCAGAAGAACTGGAGGGGGGCTGCCTCAGCCACCCCAGAGCAGAAGCCCTATATCTGGACCAGGTCAGGATACAAGCATAGGGAGCAAAGAGCGTAAAGAGTGTGAGAAAGCAAAGGGAGAGCTAGCTGTCTAGAAAATAGCAATCCAGGGACACATTAAACACCCCCTCCAAGGAGACTAGATAGAAGGTCCCAAGAAAGAGGACCATGACTATGTGAGCCGATGTGAGCAACGACTGGAATGGGGACTCCCGGGGCTGCAGAAAAAGGGTCGTGGCAGGGTATAACAGAATCTTGGGGTCTTTTACGTGGCAGGGACAGAACTGTTAAGGGCAGGGCTCTGGTTTAGTGACCAAAAGCCAAACAAAAAGGGATGGCATGAAGTGCTCTTTCTGGAGATCTATGGTAAGTGCATTTCAATACATTTCTGTAATTTCATTGTGTTGCATAAAACCATGGTCTCTTTAACTTGGGCTTCTTTATGTAAGGGCGTGGTATGATCACTTATTCATGTAATATGCAGAATTAGCCTCCATGCACAATAATGTCAATTCTGTCCCTGCAGGTGGCCAAGCACCTGACATAGGACTCTAGTCTCTGTTGGCTCTGAACTATGACAAATAATCATTTGCAGTGATAACCCCCATGATTATTTTTCTGGAATAATATAAAGTCTACCTTTTTATCTACCCAGGGCTGCTTCTTGCTTAGTCTATGTAATACTCTATGCATTCGTAGCTCTGGATTTCTGTCTGTTTCTCTCCTTCTCTTTCCCCTGCTCCCAAATGCCTCTGAGTTTTTGTTTTCTGTTCGTTTATTCTATGTCTCTATGTTTCCCTTATAGATGATACATATATAAAGTTCTCAGATGCAAAGTTACTCACACTTAGCAGTAATCATTGCTGATATTTACAGATGTTGTGGACATTCATGGACAAATAGTAATCATTTATAAGGTGTGTTTAGGTACATCGTGGACATTAACTCTTTCACTCCTCAAATGGTCCTATTACTTATTACCTATCATGGTAGTAAGTAGGTACCATGACAAATGAGGAAACGGAGTCAAATGTGTTCAAACCAGGAAGTGGTAGCTCTAGGACTGGAACCCCAGCAATCTGCTCTGAGCCCACACCCTTAACCTTTGCACAGTACTGCCCCCTTTATGAATAGCATATGTTCAAAAATAACCCCTTGGGGAACATGACCTTAGGTTTATCTTTAATGCTTTACACCTCATAAAGTTCTTTTGCATAAACGATTACATCTCTGCATCCAGGAAAGCATCCAGGATGTTATTAGAGAAATGGACTTACTTTTCAGGCTTCTGCAGAAGCAAGGTCTGGATTCAGTTGTATGATCTAAATTGGGTGCTTTTTCTACTTTTTGACTTCTTTAACTGCAGAATGGGCCTGCTGCTGGCAAGATCCAGCGGGCCATGAAGGCAGCGTGTATGAGCTGGGTGTGTAGAAGGAGGTAGAGAGATAGATTGGTCAAAGAGGACATAAGGCAGATAGAAGAGATTTGGTGGAGATCTGGGTCCAAGAAAGTCCAAGAGCTCTGAGTGTAGAAATTCATTTTAAAAAATCCCCTTCTCTTAAAAAGCATCCTTTGGGTCAGGAGTATACACCAGATCAGTGCTTTTTAAATGCTAATATGCACAGGAATCACCAGGGGACCTTACTGAAATGTAGATTCTGACTTACAAGAGCTGTGGCCTGAGACTCTGCATGTCCAAGTCCCCAGGGATGCCCTGCTTGCTGGTCATGGACCATACTGTGAGTGGCAGATTCTCCTGCCCTAGTTCTCCGAAACGTGAATGTTTTTTGAATTCCCCACCAGTCTAGCATCTCCTTTAGGTCACAGTCAACCTGCCCACCTCCCCCTGGTAGAAGCCTGCTGGGCTAAGGGGGCCTACTTCTGAAACTCCAATTATGGAAAGAAACTACACTTTTACCCAGGAAGCATCTGCATCACGTGGCCATTAGTCTCAGACACTGAGGAAGAACTTCCATCTTTCTATGGGCTAATGAGGCAAGGGCATTTACTGACAAGACCCGTGCCCTGCCCCCCCCCAAAAGGAGATGTTTCTAGAAGCTTTTTGTATGCCTGAGGACACAACCTGCCCCGAATGACCTACATTGAGGGAGCCAGGTAAGCTAGGCAGGAACCCCCAACCCTCGTGCAAGCCCTTCCTCTCCACTGGGTGCCCCCAGTTTTCACTCACAGATCACACAGGACTGAGTGGCGCTCCTCGGGTGCCCTCCCCACTTTGACGCCAGCCCTTTGAAATGATATTAGCGCTGGCTAATGGTCTGTAAATGTGTCAGAATGATGCCACCTAGTGCCACGGATGCCATTTTCCCTCGTGAAGTCACACTGGCTGCACCACAGCAAGCCAGAATATAATTAGTGCTAATTTGGGTTTTCACTGAATGACTACTGCACAGCATTCATGGTCTCTACTCTCGGCTTCTTTGGGGACTTTTATTGAAACACACTGTAGGGGTGGGGCAGGGATTAGGGTGGGGGCACGGCATACGTGGCTCCTTTTTTGACTGATCCTCGGAGGTACTTGATCAGTAAATGTTAATGGAATGTATGCAATTTGGTATTTTTCTCTTGCTTTCATTTTGAATTTAGTGGCTTCATAGATGTCTAGAAAGAATCCCAGGGGGACAGATATTCTATGTCCTTCATTCTGTCCCTTTGGGCAAAGTAGCACCTCCAAATTTCCAGGTAGACCAGTACCTATTAGCTTTATAAACTAGTTCAAAAAGCCTTCAAGGCAGTGAATATGCTTACCAACAACAGGATCTGATTCACGGAATAGTGCCATTAATTTGAAGTCCATTTCTAGGCCCATGTTAGATCTTTTTTTAAAATTAATATTATATTGTCCTACTTGGTTTCTTTAAGACTGGGTTTTTTTCTTTTTAAATAATTTCATGGATGGTCTGACTTATACAAAGTTCTTATATAGCCCTGTAAGGTATGATACCCTCCATAAGAAAGCTGATCTGAAAGTACAGCCTTCTATGACCTGGTTTGCCCATTTCTTCTTTTGTGGGTATCAGGAGAAATAGAGAATATCCAAGTGCACGACTCCGATTTCTCCTATCTAGTGCTTGGGCTATGCGGCGATGGGCCCCACCTGGGCCTTCCCCAGGTTAGCATGTGATGGTTTGCTTGTGGAAATTTCTCAGGAGTATGCGTCTACATGTTCAAAGCCATGCAAAGAAGAACTCTCCAGATGCTTTGCTGCATTTGGTGGGATGTCAACCTCTGGGCACCACGGATCCTCTGAAATAGCAGAAGTATATCTAGGATACAACCCCCCATAGCCGGTGGTGGAGACTTTGAAATACATCATAGCGAGTTCCAAATATTTTGCCTGTGATTCTCAGTGACTTCATGAGAAAAAAAAAAAATACCTGGGAACAAATTTTTTTGACTTTTTGCACTCCAGATTTTATAGCTTACTATGATGAAAGGGATATTGTGTGTCACGATGGGGATCTTTGAGCAACGGTAGGGTTAGAGCGAGTCAGACACGGTTTGCCCTTTCTGAGGGAAGCCAGTATCACAGCACTCTGAGATTTAATTCGAATTCTAGGCTGAGACTGGCCTATGTGAGGTACCAATCACTTTCTCATGATGCGGGGTCACTGTCCCTATGAAAACACAGAATTACCTCACGAGGAGGGACCCTACCGGTGCTGTAACGGCCACATCCTTTTCAAAGGACTATTGCATTGTTAATGGGGAAGGCAAGTCCCAGGAACTGTAGCTTCTCCTGGTCACTAAGAGTTTACTGGATCATAAGTTCAAAGCTTCATTGACCAGGAGAGTCACAGCAGAAAATGCAGATGATAAAGAAACCTGTGAACTTTAGGCCCGAATGGAAGTTGAACTAGGGGAATGTTGTGATGACTAAAATTCCTGAAGAGGAATTACCATCCCAAGATCTCCAAATGAATGAGCCTTCCACAGCACTGTGGGAAGGAAAACCCAGTGTGAGGAGAGACACCTCAAGTCATACCCGTGCTTTCCCTGTCCTCTAATATGGCATCGTGGATTCTCAGGATTTGATTTTTTTTTTTTAAGATTTTATTTATTTATTTGACAGAGAGACAGAGAGAGCGCACAAGCAGGGAAAGTGGCAGGCAGAGGCAGAGGGAGAAGCAGGTTCCACGTGGAGCAGGGAGCCCCATGTGGGGCTGGATCTCAGGAGCCTGGGATCATGACCTGAGCCAAGGGCAGACGCTTCACTGACTGAGCCACCCAGGCATCCCAGGATTTGAATTTTTCTAAGGAGCCAATGTAGTCTAGTTCCTGTGACTCCAAAGCATGGACCCCCGCTATGGCATTCCCTATAGGTGGTCATCCAGCTTCCAGGTGAATTGCCTAAAGGATAAGAGATTCTTTCTCGGGGTGGTTCGTTTCCTTCCGATCTCCTACGACAGTTGGAGGCAACTGAATCAGTGGAAAAGTTCGAGCCCTAACTCAGCCCTGCAATCTTGGACAAGTCTCTCCCTCCCTCTACATCCAGGCATGCTTTTAGCCAAAGTGAAGGTATAATAAAGAACTTCCATTAGTTAGTCCCTTGCAAAGTGTAAGGAACAGAGACACACTCAGGCTAATGCAGTCAACACTGAAGCGTGGAAGAGCAGGCAACCATCTTGTGAGCTGCAGGGGGAGGCCGCCCAGAAAATCATTTGACATTCCAGGCTCTGCAGTGCTTTGGCAATCCGAGAATTTTGCTGTCTCCCCAGCAGCTCATTTCTGCTGCCCCCACTCTAATGGGCCACAAGTATAGCGACATCACTTCTTCTTTTTTTTTTTTTTTAAGAAAGAGAACTTAAATTATTTTGAGATTTTTAAAATTTTTATTTTATTTCTTAAATAATATTTTTTATTATATTATGTTAGTCACCATACAGTACATCCCTAGTTTTTGATGTAAAGTTCCATGATTCATTACTTGCGTATAACTTCTAGCTCTGCTTCCACCTCCCCTGCGCTGACAGCCTTACTCCCAAGTGCCTCCAATCACAATGAGCCAATCCGATTGAGGGGTCCAGCCCCTCACGATACAGTGCCGACCATCCTGGACCAGGGGAGCTCTTGCTCAGGGCTCCTCACAGCCGATCACCCTTGGTTCAGACATTCACAGGATCACTGGCAAATATTTACTGGGCCCATGCTACATGTCGCACTCTAGTGGAGGCACTAGGGATTCAGAGGTGAGCAAATCAAAGTCCCTCTTCTCTCAAAAGGAGAGAAAATAAGTGAGTGGGCAAACCAATAAGACAGTTTTAGACTGCAACACAATTTGTGAGGAATATAAAAAGGGGGAGAGAAGGGGGGTTGGGGGATGATTGCTGAGCCTCAGATGGTCAGAAAAGAGCTTTCTGGAGGGGGGCATTCGAGCTGAACCCTGAAGGAGAGGAGGTAGCATTCCAGGGTCCTGAAGAAGAGCACTTTAAGCAAAAGGAACAGTGAGTGCAGAGGCCCTGAGACTAGAAAGGGTCTGGTGTGCCTGAGGACAGAAGGGGTCTGAAACATTAGAAATTGAAGAGAGAGAGAAGGGGACGGACAAGGCAGCGAGGTGACAAGGGGCTTGCAGGCTGTGACAAGAAGTTTGGATTTTAGGCTCATTGCAAAGGGGAGTCATTGAGTCATTTCAGGAGGAAAAATTTTGTTTGATTTTGCTTTGAAAGCTGAATAAAATATGAAAAAAATCCTAAGCATTGAGAATGAATACCTAAAGGAAGCTACTGCAGTGGTTCAAACAAGAAGCGATAGTTCTCCAACCAGAGATTTAGAAGTTGCAATGCCAAGAAGCATTTAAAATGAGGATTTAGGGGTGCCTGGGTGGCTCAGGTGGTTAAACATCTGCCTTTGGCTTAGGTCATGATCTCAGGGTCCTGGGATCGAGTTCCGTGTCAGGATCCCTGCTCAGTGAGGAGCCTGCTTCTCCCTCTCCCCGCCTCACCCCACCTTTGCTCATACTCTCTCTCTTGCTATCTCTCTCTCTCTCTCAAATAAATAAATCAAATATTTTAAAAAATAAATAAATTACATAAAATGAGGATTTATTTTGGAGTTGAGCCAGGAGAATTGTTTTTGGTTCAGATGTGGGCTACGAGGGTAAGGGGGAAATAGGATGTCTCCTGGGTTTTTTATTTAAGCAACGGAGTGGTTAGTGGTACTATTTATTGAAATGAGAAGACTTGGAGAAGCACAGTTGGGAGAGTCAAAGACAGTGGATTCTGTATTCACCACATTAAGCTTGAGGTGTGAGTAAAGATGTGAATTCCACAGCAGGACTTGAGAACATGGTGTAGGAATACTGACAGTACTGACTCCATCTTTGGTCCTCCATCTTGTTCACGTTTGCTCAGTGACCTCTCTTGGGCTACATGTTCCAGGCACCTTGGAAGTGAACATATATACCTTAGAAATGCCGGCCAGGGCCAGGATGGGCGGAGGCTTGCGTTGGCCTCCCCTGAATCTGTCAGAGATAGCATGGTCTTTTCCCGTCCCAATGCACAGGTGGTGCCACGAGATCTAATTAAAGATTAGCTGTCACTTAGGTACACGCAAGCCCTTTGAGTTGGTGCAAATCCTTGATCACACTACAATGCCCTTTCTTCCCTGTGTCCCCTGCTCTTTAAAATCTGGGGCTCAGGTCTGGATTTTGCATGGCATGACTATGGATTGCCGTCTGCCCGATTCCCCCAGTCAGTAAGTTACCCTGAATAAAAAACTCTGTGTAAACTGGGTGGAATGGCCTGTTTTGTTTTCTGGTCTCAAAGTGCCATCTCAGTTTGGGGGATACTTTACTGTCTCTCTCTCCTCCACCTTCCAACATGTGGAATTCAGGGGAGAGGTCAGGCTGGAAGGACTGAGAATTCATCAACCTAAACATAGCTTTAAAAGATAAGGTTTTGGGGGCACCTCGGTGGCTCAGTCAGTTAAGTGTCTGCCTTCAGCTCAAGTCATGATGCCAGGGTCCTGAGATCGAGTCCTGCATCGGGCTCCTGCTCAGTTGGCTTCTCCCTCTCCTTTTGCCCCTCCCCCCTGCTCAAATAAATAAATATTTTAAAAAATTAAAAATAAGGCTCTGAATGAGATCACCAAGGGACAAGTCATAGATGGAGAAGAGGGCTTGGAGGGTCCTTGGGGGTACCCCACCCTGACAGGGGCGTAGGGGATGAGGGGTCGCCCACAGAAGGGGGAGACCTGGAAAGAGTGGGTGATGCAGAGACCAAGAGAAGAGAGAGTCTCAAGGTGAACATGACAGGCTATTCCAGATACTGCAGAGAGGCCTAGCAGTTTCTAGAGGCCGTTCACGAACCGCACAACGAGTGCACGTGGGAGCTAGCTGTTACAAGGCCATTCACGCTGTCCTGGCTTTCCCCTACACCCGTCCTCTTGCTCTCCTGCTCAGGCTCCCCTGGCATCTTCACCAGGATCCGATTTTTACACATAAATCTCAGCTCAGGAAAGCCTTCCTGAACTCCGCTCCCCCCCGCAACTGCCCGGTGTGCTCAGTGGCCCTCCGAGGCATTTTCCTGTATGTAGCTCTCAAATAGCACTTGGCGTGCAGTCTCATAATTATATATTTGTCTATTACCTACTGAAAAAACATTTTTAATGTGCTTTTTATCTCCCCATTTCCAGTGTCTGGCTTGGCCCAAAGTTGCTCGATGAGTTGGGGGAGTTCGAGTGCCCTCCCTTGTATGAACTGAATTTGCCCTGTCTGGACTCCCCCCGGTGGCTCCTGGTCCTCCGGCTGGGTTCGTGTTCTTGGCCCATCCTCACTGGTCTGCGTGCATCGTCCCATGGCCGCAGCCTCCAGCCCAGGGCGGCCTAGCCTAGGCTGGCATAGGCTTTGACATCAGGAAAGTTTTACCCATGCAAACCCATCTTTTTTGTGTAGTTTTCTTCTGCTGGTTTCTGAGTGATGTAGGCTGGATCTTCCACCCAAAGCGCCGTATCATCCGAGCAGTCAGGGAGGCCTCGGCCAATTAGAACCCTGGAACGTGTTTATCAGTCAGTCAACAACCGTGAGCGGAACCCACTGGGATGCAGGGCACTGTGCGCGGCGTGCAGTGGCAGTTACACTGGAGTTAGGCTGAATTAGTTTCATTTTCACAAACATATAAAGTCCCTAAGAATCCTCACAAACTGTTAATTCTACTCTTGTTTTACGAGTGGACTCATGGGGCAAACAGATGTAAACTACAGCAGACACTAAAGAAAAAAAAAATAATAAAGTGATTGTGAATTTAGCACAAATACTTCTGCAGAGGGTGCCTGCGGTGTTCTTGTAAACTCACTCTCAGAAGGCAGCCTTCCAACACTGCCACCTGTCAAGTATTAACCAGGCTGGTTTAAAAACGGAGAGCCCACTTACAATTTTACCTAATGTAATATTGGGGATTCCCAGCTGCCCAGTGCTATGACAAGAACCTAGAATCCCGGAAGGACAATAGCAAACACTGGAATACAATGTTGCCACCTGTGGTTGTCCAGGGTACGACCTCCACGTATATATACAACTCTTCACGCAAATGGTTATATTATATATACCATTGCAGCTGACCGGCCCCCAGCGAGCTGGCTTCTCTAGATGCAGTGGGAAAGCTTGGGGAGTAAAACCCTTGTATTCAGATGTCAAGGCTTGTATTTTTCCACTTATTTACAACTAATTATTGGCCATAAAGAAGGAGATCTTAGAGGAGGTGTTGTGTCCAGGAGCCTGGTAATTTCAAATCTGTCTCCAGAGTGGCTGACTTGTGGTTTCTTGTTTAGATGACCTTTTCCCTTAGAGCTTTGACAAAATCAGTATCTGGACTTTCCCGTGTTTTTTCCCCATTTTTATCCTCACCTGACCTGGCATGTCTTGGCATGAAGGATTTGGGGGGGTGTGGCCTCATCCCTGCACCTGCAGTTTCTCCTCTTTCCTGCCTCTGAAGTGCCATCAGCTTCTTACGGTGCCGTGAGTGAAATATCCCAAGAAGATGCTCAGAGTTCCTGATGCGTCAGGAAATACTAGCATAAGACTTTAAAAAGTTCTTGGCCAAAGGATGAAAAGGAGACCCCAGCATCACTCTGAAAATCAACACGAGGAATATTATTGGAAATAAAGCCTAGGATGCTGATGACTGATGAGCAAGCAGGCTTTAGAGAAAGTGTCTTGAGGAAGGTCTGACTTTGCTAGACACGCATTGGACACATACTAAGAACAGGTGCTGGGCCCTGGGTATGCAAATCCCAGTGCAGGCCCTGTCCCAGAGGAGTTAATGTGTGTGTCATATAGACAAACATCACATGCCTAGTAAACATTGACTTTCGGGTTCTGATGTCTGCTCTAATATTGGTATGACCCTCAGCTTCTTCCTAAACACATGCAGTTGTTTGCCAAAGACAAAGTAAAGAAGCTCGCTGTGCAATCTTGGGCATGACTGGCTACATTTCTTAGAAGTCTCTCAACTGTTGGGGACTGTGGCTTCGGGAATTAAATCCCAGGCTTGCCGCTCTCTCCCTTAGTAACCAGTTGTTCTTGGCTGGGATGGAGCCTCAGGAGGCAGCCTGAGTTTGGGGTGGGGAAGGGTAGCCAATGGGGGGGGGGGGAACAACTTCATGGGGCTTCAGGGGTTGGACCCCTTGGAATCCGTGGAGTCTGAAAGTTTCTGAAGAAGACTTCTTTTTTTTTTTTTTTTTTAAGATTTTATTTATTTATTTGACAGAGAGACAGCCAGTGAGAGAGGGAACACAAGCAGGGGGAGTGGGAGAGGAAGAAGCAGGCTCCCAGAGGAGGAGCCTAATGTGGGGCTCGATCCCAGAACGCCGGGATCACGCCCTGAGCTGAAGGCAGACGCTTAACGACTGAGCCACCCAGGCGCCCCTCTGAAGAGGACTTCTGATAAGAAGGGTGTGATATCAAGAAGGGGGAATGAACCATGAGAGACTATGGACTCTGGGAAACAAACTGAGGGCTTCAGAGGGGAGGGGGGTGGGGGAATGGGATAGGCCAGTGATGGATATTAAGGAGGGCACGTATTGCATGGTGCACTGGGTGTTATACACAAACAATGAATCCTGGAACTTTACATCAAAAACTAAGGATGTACTGTATGGTGACTAAAATAATATAATAAAAAATATTATTTAAAAAAAGTGAGATAAGATCACAAAGGTAATACTAAAGTACATATTGAAGGTAATAAACAATAAAATTGACAAAATAATAGAAATAAAATCCCTGTGTGGAAAGCAAGCTAGATAAATTTCTGAATAATCCAGAGGAAAAATAACACGAGAAAAAGAAGTAGTGAGTAAAAATTCATAATTATGAAAGACAGAAAATGACAATGCAACCAGAAATTAATAGAAGTTACTATGGGCGAACGCACAATGTCTAAAGCAGAAGCAATAATGAAGGATTGAATGAAATACAATGTTCCTATGCTAAATAAAAGACCAACATAAAGATCAGAAGGCTCAGTAATTTTTGAGCATAAAAACATCCTAGAGACCCATATTGTAGTATGTCCAGAAAAAAATAAATGGAGTTAGGATGGTAAAGAAAAAAAAAGAAAGCATCCAAACAAACACTTTTTAATTTCATAAAAATCTATTTAGCCCTTACTTCTTTCAAATGGTAAACGGCAGAAAAATAACAGATCCATTTCTAGAGTTTTGAAGCAAGAAAAATTATCCCCCAATGGCATTACTTGCCAAGTTGTCCTTTCTAAGGGCAGGCCACAGGAAAGAAAGATATTTAAAAATAAGCAAGAACTCAGAAGACATAATGCTAACACGTAGCTTGAAAAAAAAATAGAAAACAGTATCTTAACAGTTACAGATTAACTACACATAATTTTAAAATAGGTCACCACCTAAAAAAGCTGACAGTAAATATTAAATATAGTTTAATGGTAAAAAAAAAAAAAAAGAAGAAGAAGGGTGTGATATCTATAAGCCTTCCAGAAACAGTGGAACTGGTGGTATCCCTGTATCAAATCCAGGTGGTGAGAGAGAGAAGACCACTATGGCTGTTTTACCCCCGGGCTGGCATGTCCTGGAGAATATGTGCTATTCAGTGAGGTTCAGTGAGCGAACCCCCCAAATCATGTCATAGGTCTAATCCAATTATTTTCCTAAATTTAATCATGCCTTTCTCCTCCCATGGCTTCCCACAGCTCTCCAACACCATTTTCTCTCTCTTTCAGGCAACCTTACCTTTTGAATTCTGACTGGGGAAAGAATTCAGAAGTCACATAATGCTAAGTCTTGATAAATGCCCTCTTCAAGGACGGAGTTAAAACATGGACAGCTCCACAACCCATTCTCTTAAAGGCTCTCTCTAATGATCCTGGATTTTGTGCATTAGGATTCCAGATTATCACTTCCTTAGTGGCTCTTCTTGACAATTATTACAAGCACCCTATCCTCAGAATAACCAGAATGAAGAGGAGATCTAGTTATTGACAGGAAGATGAGCTTCTGGAACCAGACTGCTTATCCTTCCTTAGCTATGTGACCTTGTACCTGCTTTCATTTTCTTGTTTGTAAGTAATATTCTTATTACTTGGAAACGTAATATGGAAACATAATGGAAACATAATATCAATTTTATAATACTGAAGTGAGGGTCAGCTATATGTAAGGATTTATCATAATGCCTAAGCCATGGTCATTTTTCTATGACTGTAAGTTCTTTTCTATACTATTAAAAATGAGTTAAAAGATATACTGGGGGGAAAGGGGGGAGGGGCAAAGCAGGTGAAGGGGAGTGGGAGGTACAGGCTTCCAGTTACGGAATGAACAAGTCATGGGGATGAAGGTACAGCATAAGGACCAGAGGCAATGGTATTATGATAGAGCTGTATGGTGACAGGTGGGAGCTACATTTGCGGTGAACACAGCATAATGCATAGAGTTACTGAATGGCTATGCTATACCCCGAAACTAATGTAACATTGACTGTCAGCTATACTCCAATACAAAAATACAACAAAAGTCAAATAAAATATATACTGGGTGTTGGAGCGCCCGGGTTGCTGCATCAATTAAGTGTAGGACTCTTGATTTCGGCTCAGGTCATGATCTCAGGGTGCTGAGATGGAGCCCCGTGTTGAGCTCCATGCTCAGCAGGGAGTCTGTTGGAGATTCTCTGCCTCCAACCCTCCCCTGCTCCCGCTTTTAGCACTTTCTTTCTCTAAAATAAATAAATAATTCTTTAAAGAAAAATACACACACCTGTGCACACACACGCACACACACACACACACACTGGGTGTTTCATAAATTCTGCAAAAAGAACAGATGATTAAGTTTTTCCTCCCTGATAATTCCCACAAATCAGAGGTCCCAGTGTCTCAAGGTACCTGTCACAGTTTCATGCATACGATGTACTCTCAGTACATACTTTGTGAATGAGTGGATGAATAAAGTATCAAATGTGTTGCAATATTAAAAAATGCAAGTTAGAGATAGAACAAAACCAGCAGATCCCAACATGGGCTTGCTTTACTCTTAGACTGTTTTTAACTTTTAAGAAGTTATGACAATACAGGGGCGCCTGGGTGGCACATTGGTTAAGTGTCTGCCTTCGGCTCAGGGCGTGATCCGGGCATTATGGGATCGAGCCCCACATCAGGCTCCTCCACTGTGAGCCTGCTTCTTCCTCTCCCACTCCCCCTGCTTGTGTTCCCTCTCTCGCTGGCTGTCTCTATCTCTGTCAAATAAATAAATAAAATCTTTTAAAAAAAAAGAAGTTATGACAATACAAAACAAAACAAAATCCCACAGCCTTACTAGGCGTGAGCTCCCTTGCTGAAACTGTTATCACACCACAGTAAACCACAGGAGGGTAGGAGGGCAGGAGGCTTGGGGTGTTACCTGGGCTGGGCAGGTGTTGGCTTTTGGTCTGCTAGGTGAACAGTTGGGACATGGGAGTGATAATGCCACAGATTGCCCTAATCGACTGAAAGAACCATTCAGCTTCCACAAGCACCTGGCTTATTGCCAGGGAAGAGCTTATGAGGCCCGCTAACCCGATTCACCATGTCATTATCCTCTCTGTGAGGGACTGCTTCTATCTGCAGCCATTTTACAGAGCAGGATACCGACCTAATGATCTCTGGAGTCACGCCATAAGTTAGCAGTGGCCTGGCCAACGAGCTCGGCAGCAGGATATCAGCTCCGTAAAAATGTCCAAAACGGTACAGTGATTTATATTCAAGCATTTGTATGTGGGTCATCATGGTGAATATTCAGTGCATAACCAGCAGTTTGGAAATAGTAGAGGCCACATAGTCTCGTAATTAAGAATATGATCCGTAGAGTTAGACTTCCGAGGTCCGTATCCACGCGCGCCCTGCATGAGCTGCGTGACCTCGCACTATGCTAACACTCCCTTTGCTTCAGTTCCTTCAGTTGTAAAAATCAGAGTAATGAAAGTACTAACCTCATGTGATTGCCCTTTCAACTAAATAGGATAAAGCATCAAGGGGCAGGTGGCTTGTAGAGATCATCTATCACCACATAAACCGAAGTGTATTCTCCACTAGTTCTTTAAACAGTAACCTACATGATGGAAAACCAGTTCGGGACTTGAATAAATTTGATGAACAGTGCATTAAATAAACCATAGATAAAATAAATTAGTAGTTCTACAACCACGGATTTCAGGTGCAGTTTCTAAATTACTAAACTCCTTGTCTGATAATTACACTGATCAGAACAGATTCCCAAGTAGGTGTTCAGCAAATAGAGTTACCATGCTTAGAGCCACAGAGCTTTTTTAAAAAAAATTTTTTTAAAGATTTATTTATTTGAAAGAGAGAGAGCATGTGTAAGAGTGCAAGTGGGGGAGGGGCACGGGGGGGAGAGAGAGACAGAGAAGCAGACTCCCTACTGAGTGCAGAGCCCCATGCAGTAGCCCCAGAGCTTTCCGAGGAGGCACCCCTTTACTGGACTTGAGGGAAGCAGCTTTAGGGAAGACCTTCATCCTCATACACTGGGACCCCCAAATTACCTTGTACCAAATGGAAACTGCTTTTAGTGAACAGCTGGGTTAGAAAGCAGGAGAAAGAGATGGGCCCATCAAACTTCTGGTGTCCTCCACTGTCCCTGGAAGAAGCAGACTCTTTAGCTCAAGTGAATGTCCTGACCTACAAGGATTCCCGGGAATGCCCCTGGGACTTCCCTTGTTAATAAATGGCATTTTATTACTTAAGTCAGAAAAATATAGAGCCCACTATCTCACAGGTGGTGGATTATCAAGAGCATGTGATATTTTTCATTTTCTGCATTGACCACATAGCATGAGTCTATTAAAGATATTTGTTTGAAAAGTTATTCCTAGAGAAGTATAAAAATCAATTAAAGATTTGCTCAAAAATTACACAAGAAAGATTGATTTTGAATGTTATTATACTTAAATAACGCAGCAAATTCAGTAGGTGGAAAACTTAGTATACGGGCTGCCTGCCGAAGCAAGCACAGTAGGTGGAAAACAATCTGCAAGGAGCTTTTCACTCAAAGGGAATCTAGTGATTCATAATGTCGACACTAACATGCATATAATCCTCCCATCTTCGTGGTTTAATCTATGCTAATACGTGATAGTCCTGGACTTAACGCAAGTCAAACCTGTCACTGCTTTGTTGGGTATCTGTACGCTTACTTTCATGGAATGCCTAATTCTATGTGACAATTCCATTTTGGATCACATTTCAAAACCTTTAAGGATCAACTCCTTTAAGGATCAAAAACTTTAAAAATCAAAATAAAAAATTGATAGGAAGGCATTTCCTCCCTTCCCTCAAAATGAGAGATTTTTCATCTACAAAGTCAGTCTACTTCTCTTGCCCTCCAAATAATCCTCTCAGTCCAAGAGCATAATTGAGCCTACACTCCTGTGGGTTTTGAAGTTGATATTTCACATGAGCAGATGTCTTCACCTGCACTGGCTGACAACAGATTTAAAGTGGGTCTTAGGGTATCTGGACACAGAGCTGGGTTTGGGATGAACTGAGAGGATGGCCTGTGGGATGATGTCCGAGGTGGGGCTGGGAGTGCAAGTGCAAGCAGGGACAGATGGTTGAAGGGACCGCTGAAATACAAAGCCTGAGTTAGGGCTGCTTAGTTTTAAGTGACAGAAAATCACCTAACCATCCTTAAACAAAAAACGAAAGGGATTTATGAGTTCATAAGACTGGAAAGTTCAAGGGCCATTCAAACTAGACGTTTCTCTCTCTCTCCATCACTTGGCTTGTCTTCTCACTGTATGTTGACTTTATTCCCAGGCAAGCTCTCTGTACTGGCAGGAATGCTGGCTCTGGCAACACTGGGAACTCATGACATGAGAAGAAGAGTTAATTACTCTCTCCCATACAAACTTTTGAAAATTCCGGGCAAGGACACCTATTTGCTGAGCTTGGACTCCATTTCCAACTTCAGACCAGTCACTACACTCTGGGAAATAAAATACTATAACTGATGCAGGAGTAGAGGACAGAGAAAGGGGGTGATGATGGTACTCGCCAAATTCACCAGGGTCCCATGGAGAGGAGAAGGTTCTCCAAAGGAAAGTGTGCTAGGTGAGGAGATCAGATCCTGCCTAAAAGCCTACGTGTGATTTTTCAGGCTCTACTACAGACGATGACAAAGGCTCTACGTGGCAGACCTCATGGGGAACGCTGCCCTAACCACACCAGACTTAGTGCACAGCCAATGGACGGCATCTGAAGGGAGTCATAGTCAAGGACTCCCTCCCCTGGCTAGCCGTACTCTCAGGCATATCTGTATTCCTTCATCTTTCATTCCCAGGTCCACAGAAGCCTTGAGTTTGAGGCTCCTTTGGTTGCAAGACTATCTCCATGTCTGTGCTGATCCACCAGATCTTTTATAGGAACCATTCAAGGGTGGGAGAGGGGATGAAATACAGAAGAGTTTGCACTTTCTCTGGTTTAGCCTCTTGTTTGTGCTATTGCAGTGAGTGATTGAAGTCTTCACCGTTACTTTCATTTTGGCTTTTTGTAGTAATCAGCTACTCTGACACCTGATAGTTCAGCTCTCTCTAGCTCAGCTGAGCTCCTGACAAATTGGCACAATGATCAGAATAATTGATTAGGCACAGTACCACTCTGGAAAAACAAAAAGCCTGAAAAGGCCACAGGCACCTTTGGGAAGTGCTAGTAAGGTCATGGGGCATCTAGAGGGGTGTGGCAGATCGTTTCCAAGAGTCTGAGGTCCTGTGGCATCCTCACCAATGGGTCTTGGGGACTGCTAGTGGATCCTGAAAGATACTTCGCCACCATGCCATTGGATCTCAGAAAATGCTACCAGAAGCTTCAGGGCATTATTGGTGGGTGCTAGTGGGTTGTAGACATAAGCTTTTTAGTTCTGAGGGATATCACTGGTGCTTCCTTTTGGCCCCTGACTCCCCACCTGAACTCATCTGGTATGTCAGATAAGAGATGCAACAGAGGAGTCCAGAGAAAGCTACGGAAATAGTTTCTGCCTAGCCACTGTGTGGGATCCCTCTGATAACGGGACCAGAGATGATCAGGAGGGCTCCTGTGAGCTGAGTAACTGAGCTCTAAGTCACCAATAAACACCTTGCAGGTCTAAGTCTAAGCGGGTCTCAGTCACCAATCAATGCTTTGTGGTACAGCACCACATGCTAGAACTTTAGAGAAAATGGGAAAGGAAAGGAACAAATCAACCATTTGGGGTCATGGTAGCAGCCTCAAAGAGACCAGAGGTAATTTTGCTGAAGTTCGTAAAAAAAGGAGAGAGACGAAGAAGTTTGGGTTGAAGTCTCCAGAGCAGATTCTCTTGACCTCAAACTCAACAGTAATATTTTCGAACTATATGTTAAGAGACAGCCGACTGAGCCAGTGGAATGAAGAGTGAGGAAGAAGAGATTCTGTAAGAGATTCGGCTGAGAGAAGTGCTCGCCTTCTTCTTAAAAAGGGAATTCTTTTCCACGGGCTCATTTCTGGGATCTCCAAGTTTAGATTTATAATAGTCAGTGGAAGCTACTCAGGAGTGGGAGAATGTCCACAAATGAAATGGTGTTATGTCTTAAGCAAGCTCTACTCTACATTTTGTAGCATGTGGAGACATTGATCAGAGGAAATAAATACTTGAATTCCAAAGAATTAAGAACTGTTGGTCCTACAGACGCAACATAAGTATTCCCAAGACTTCCACTGTTTTAAGGAATTAAACTAGTTACGTTCTTGAAATATACATAGCATTTATAAAAACATAAATAACTTGGAAAATATTGCTTTCCTTACTTGATGTATTTAATCGACTGATAAACATGCAATTCCCATCAAACGGACTGCAACATTGTAATTCGTCAACAAATCATTCAGTTGTAATGATTTACTTTTTCCCTTGCTGAATTGTTCTAGACACTTGAAGGTGCTAAAGGAGCTACAAAAAGTAATTCCTCACCTCAAGGAGCTTTGTGTTTACTTGGGGGTAACAACTTAGAATGTATGGAATTAAGGTACTAAAGGTTCTAGGAATCCCAAGAGAAGAGATCGAAGTGGAGGAATAATCATGGAAGCCTTCCTATGCCGTGATCTCACTTCCTCCTGCTGCCTCTGACACTTTGCTCCACCCACATTCTCTCCTCCACCTCAACCAGCTCCCCTATTATGAGTCTGTCTCTCAGCGTACAAATACCGAGGTCGACGCTTCTGTTCTGTATCTCCCCCTCACCGTTCTCTATAGAGCACTAGCCGTCTTCAGTCTCCACTTCTTTGCCTCTTCTTGATATCTTTACAAGCATAAAAACGGTTACTTTCACATCTAACAATTACGTTTCGCAATCCGCCGCCTCAGTGTCTCGCTCACGTGTCTTCTGCTGGGACAGGGGCTGTGGTAGCTGAACACGTACCCCCTGGAACCAGTCTGCCCAGGTTATCAAACCCCAGGTCTGCAGGCTTCTAGCGGCGGCAAAGTGATGTATCTGTCTTGTGCATCAGTGTTCTCAACTGTAAAATAGAGGATAATAATAGCACCTATGCTGGATTTTTACAAAAATTAATTAAACTAGGGGCGCCTGGGTGACTCAGTCGGTTAAGCGTCTGTCTCTTGGTTTCGGCTCAGGTCATGATCTCAGGCTCTGCAATGGAGGCCTGCATGGGGCTCCGCGCTCAGTGTGGAGTCCGCTTCACATTCTTTCCGTCTGCTCCTCCTCCCACTCACATTCTCTCTCAAATACATAAATAAATAAATGAATCTTTAAAACAATTAAACTAATAATGTAATCACTCAGAGAATAAATACTCAGTCATTGTTAGCTGTTATCAGCAGCCTTGCCTTCCTCCTGACCACTTTGCTTCCTGCTTAGGAATATCATTTAATGGTGGTTTTAGGGCGTTTGCGGTAAAACCTTCCCAGTTTTGTATGTTTTAAAACATTTTTTTTTCTGTCTTCAAGCTTAAATTATAATATATTTGAATATAGAATAGTCGGTTGATAATTATTTTCCCTCAGTGGTTTGGAGACATTATTCCAGTGGCTTTGACATTTATTGTCGCTTACAGAAGTCTTTAGTTAACCAATTTTTTTATTCGTTTTTAAGCAATAAACTTTTTCTGGTAGCTTTTGAGTTTTCCTTGTCTTTGATAGAACACACTTCCACTGTAATATACCTAGATGTAGCTTTATTTATTTTCTTAAAAGATTTTTTATTTATTTATTCAACAGAGACAGAGGCAGCCAGCGAGAGAGGGAACACAGCAGGGGGAGTGGGAGAGGAAGAAGCAGGCTCATAGCAGAGGAGCCTGATGTGGGGCTCGATCCCATAACGCCGGGATCACGCCCTGAGCCGAAGGCAGACGCTTAACCGCTGTGCCACCCAGGCGCCCCAAGATGTAGCTTTATTTTTATTTATCCTACTCAATGACTGGAATGCACTTTTGATTTATATATGTATTTTTTATTCTGGAAAACTCCGCAGTATTTATCACTGTCATTCTAGGCATTTTCTTCTATGGGAAGTCTTACTAAGTCCTTGTTGGAGCCATTTAATTGTTACTCAGCAAACACTAACTGCCATTTCATATTTTTATCTTCTTATCTCTTGGTGCCGGGTTCTGTGTTAGTTCCGTGTTAACTTTGGTACAGTTACCCTTTCTTTATTCCAATCCAAAGTTTATTTTATTTTATTGTTTTTTTAATAATAATTTATTATGTTACGGTAGTCACCATACAGTACATCCTTAGTTTTTGATGTAGTGTTCCATGTTCATTGTTTGTGTATAACACCCAGTTTATTTTATTTCTTAAATTTTATTTTTTATTTCATTGCCTATATTTTTCATTTGTAAAATTTCCAATTGTTCCCTTTTTATATCTGACTTTATTTAATTTCTATATAGTTCTAGTTCGTTTCATTTCTTTCTTTTCTTTTCTTTTTTTAAGTAGGTTCTACACCCAATGTGGGGCTTGAACTCATGACACCAAGATCAAGAGTTGCATGACCCACCAACTGAGCCAGATGAGTGCCCCTTGTTTCTTTCTTTTTTAATGGAAGTTATACTTTCATTTACGTCTTTGAAAATCCCAAACATGAATTTATCTGGGTTTAATTTTTCTGTTTATCAGTACTTGATTTTTCAAGTTTGGGAACTTTAGTTTGCAGGCTTATTTTGAGTGGTGTGTCTTCCCTTGTTTCCACTTTTCTCCCTCTAAACTACTTTCTTCTGCTAGCTTTTCTCCCCCAGAAGTCCCCTCTTTACCCCCTTTTGTAAAAGGAGATCTTATAAATATGTTTTGGAACTCCTAGGCTCTTAGTGCTTTCCCTCACTAATTTATTATCTGAATTGTTACCCAAGTTGGTGTAACTTCCCAATTGTTTTCTTGCCTTCAATCTCATCCTTTCCCACCAGATTCTCTTCCTCTGAGTCTCACCCTTTCTGGTGTGCCCCACACTTCTATCAAAGTGAATTTTCTTTAAAAAAAAAAAAAAAAGGAAATGTGATTACACTACTCTCCTCCTTAATGTCCATCAGCTGTTCCTCGTTGCTTTCGTATTTTCGGAATAATGAGTTTTGTATGACTCACGAAGTATCCCATGGTGGGTTTCTTGCCATCTCCACCAGCTTCATCATTTGCTGTCCTCCTTAACACCGTAACAGCCATACCGAACATCTTGCAATATCTTGAATGTGTTGTATTTTCTCAGAATCTGTTATTTTCCCACTCTAATCCTTCTGATTACAGTACTGTGCCACATCTCCCTTGCTCTACTCTTACTCTCTCTCCAGCTGATACCTACTCATGCAGCAAAATACTACTCAGACATGACCTCTCTCAGGAAACTTTTTAGATTTATCTTCCTACTTCTCTTCTGTCCCTTAGAATTTGCTTCATAGAAATTTGTGCCCAGCTTACCTCCATCATCATTTTTGTTGGCTTGTTGTCTTTCTCTTTATCTGTTGAATTTCTTGGGGTCAGAAGCTATTTCTTTATCTTTTTAAGCTCCGTATTCCCAGCACCTAGCATAGCACCTACCCTGGAGCAAGTACTCAATATTTGTTGCATTAATATGTAAATGTTAAATACATAAATGAATGAATGGATTGAAACCAGAGCCATTCTGGTGTCTGCTACATTAAGGACAGAAAAACAAGGGAAAGCCAGGTGAGGACTGAGAATTCTGGAACTTGTTCACAAAAAGAACCTTTTCAAGTTCCTGGACACCAACATTATTGACAAGGGACTTACCCGTCAGTAAGGGGGATTCACCTCATCATATGGAGTCCCACACATCTCCTGATAGATAGTCATGTGCCAGCTTCCACCGTAAATGTTGAGACACAGGCATGAATGAGTTCAGACCTCTCCCTGATGGAACTAACATTCTAGGGGGGAGACACAGATGAGTAAAATGATAATGCCACTACAACACGTAACTGCTGAAATGGAGGAATGAGTGGAATGTAGAGAGAACACAGAGGAGAAAATGAATGACTGCTTATGGAAACCAGAAAAGGCTTCATGGAGGAGGCAACATTTCAACAGAGTTTTCAAGGAGGAGCAGAAGTTTGGACAGAGGAGTAAAGGAAGATCTTGAAGCTGAGGGAGGTGCGGAAGACCATGTATGAGAGCTTATTGTGCAAAACACATTGGGAAATTTTTAAATTATGAGATAGAGTGGTATACCACAGACACCAAGCTTTAGTATTTAAAAACCTGGGCTCAAGTCCTGGCTTCCTCCTAGACCAGGTATGTTACCCTGTGATAGTTCTGTTGAGCACGTCAACTCGGGCAAGGCGCTTACTATTCTGACTTCTAGTTTCCTCATTTGCAAAATGAGAACAGTCCTGTTTCCTGAAGTGACTGGAAGCATCAAATTAGTTAATAGTTATCAGAGCTTTTTATAAACTATGAAGTTTTCCTTTATTTTGATTAGGACAACTATTTAATGAAATAAACGATGGAAATCTTTAGCTTTGGCCAGAAAGCTGATGATTCAAGAGGCCACAGGGATTTTAATGCATTGCAATCTAGAACAAAAATAAAAACCAAAATAATCTAAAAGTGAAATCCCTCAGACGCTTTCCCTTCTCCCTGAGCTGAACGGTTATCTTTTTTTTCAATGTTCTGATCTTCAACAGAACTGGCCATGCTTCAAGGCCCAGTTCAGGTGCTTCTGAGTTCAAAAGTCTCAACACTTCTACAAAAGGATGAAATTTTCATTTTGCAAGCGCCACTGTGCCACAAGGGGGTAGGGGTGCTCTGTGTAAGTCTTCGCCCTGTGCTCTCCTTAACCAACCTTTGGACTAAAAATATGATTTATAAAAATTGAATTTTAATAGTTGTCTTCTATACCATATACATTTCTACTAACATTTTTCTTACAATTAACATCTGTCCAGAGACATCAGCAAAGAGATCAGTGTCCAACATACTTAAGGTCTGTCTATCTCACATTCAGCAGGACAGTTGTAGAGGGGCCAGAGATGGTGACCCTAGGGTTGGGAGATTTGGTTACAAAGGCCACCTTTCATTAATCTGAACAGATAGCCACAGGGCAATGTGGATCCTCCACAACTGGATTTTATCACAGCAAGTTCCTTTCGATGTGCGCACACTAAAAAGAATGCAGTAAAAAAAAAAAAAAAAACTTGTTTTTTTCTCTTCTGTTCATTATGCAGTTCTTGAATGAAGAGGAAAATAAAATGATTAGATGAAAGAGGAACCGACTAATCCCTTAAAGTATGCATTAAAAAACTGTTCACAGTGTGTTTGTGTCTTAAGCAACTTGCCTAAAAAAAATGAGTTGAAACATGCAGGAGTAAGGCTATGACATCATTTCTGGAAAAGGTGTCCTTCCTCAGTGCTGAGGTTGTCCAGGGCATAAATCCACAGAGGTAGTCTGTGTGGAGCAGAAAACACAGCTGGGACCCGGGGAACTCCCCCCAGGACCCACAAAGCAAGTCTGATCATTTACCTACAGTGTTACGGAGCTAATGGATTCCACCTGCAGCTTGCTGGCCATGACACCCCCTTTTCTTCCAGGGTCCTGAAATGCTGAACCCCTCGCTCCCACCCTTTCTTTGTATCTCTTACTTTCCAGCTTGGGATATTAACCCATCTGTACCTTGGGTTCAGATGGAAACATTGGTTTGGTGAACTTCAGCATGATGTCATTAGGAATTCACATTGTTGCTTTTTAAAAGCTCCGAGAGGAAAAACAAAGCTCCGCGTCCCCCGTGGCTTGGGTGGAGATGCAGGCGGTCACAGTGTGTGCCCATCCCCACGGTGGCACACAGCCGTTCTGGGCCCACGAGCAATCTGTCTATAATAAGCGACAGATCCCGCCTGCTCTAAAGGAAAGGGCCAGAGGAGAGCAGCTCAGAGGCAGTACAATAGCGAGGCAGGTGCTCGGTCAGCCTCCACTCGACCAGGAAACGCTTCTGGAATGCATGACCAATCTGGTTTCAGAACAGAATACTCTCTTTAATGGACAGAAAACACTAACCTTTTCTTTTTCCTTTTCCCTTTTCCCTCATACCCCCACCCTCCTGACTCCCTACTTTCAACAAGCCCCCTTTCCACTTAACCCTTTCAAAGGAGAAAGGGCCAGGCTCCAGTTGGCACACACCCATCCATCTATGTGTTGCTTTGCGAACAACCGAGGAAGAAGAGTAAAAATTCATTAGCCAGGAGACCAAATCCACTCTCGGCCGAGGAGCCCAGTGAAAGGAGGGGGATGGGGGATCTGAGGGTATTCCTAACTCAGTGAAACCAAACTACAAAAACACCTACAAGTTTCACTTTTACTTCTGATTCTCATCTGTAAACAACTTCAGGAAGCACACTTTTAGAAAAGGGGCTAGAGTATTAGAAATCTGGAAACAAGGGCTCTGAAAGGAAGAAATACACGATTAAATTTGAAATGATCAAAATCACATGAAAATCACACGTCCTTTTAGAGATCATGTAGCATTTGAGTGCAATAAAAAAAAATCTCACTTTAAGGAGTCTCAGGTGGGTCAACTCAGCATAAAAGCGATTGAATCAGGTAATAAAGAGTACTGTCATCGGCATGACTTTGGGGTTTGCTCACACATTTGTACAGGTGGCGTCACTGCATCATACATTATTCAACATACCCGTTTCCCCACACACAAAGAAAAATACCATAACTTGGGGGGGGGATAATTATCCAATTTTCCAATTAAATTCTTACATATGCATACCCTGGCTCTATCGACAAAGGAAGATGTAAGCAGTCTTGTATGGTTTCTTTTCCATGCAACCGAATTTGAAATGCAATGATAGAGAGTAACGTATATTAACAGTAATAAGGGTTTCCCCTCTGAGAGTTATTGTAACTTATCTTTGAAGTTAAGCTCATTTATCATGGGGAGAATAGACCCCAAAAAGTACAGCAGCCGTGGCATCCTGCCTGAGGCAGAGTTAGAGATTTCCAATAGCTCCTGTAAAGAAACATTTTGAAAATGCGTTCGCTACTGCACCAATAAATCTTAAGACAGAAGAGTTTTAATTACAGAGGATGGCAAAGCCAAGATTTTTCAAATGAACCCAAAAGTATGACTTGAGAGAGCCTTTCCCCCCATATTACTCAACCTTTGATAAATTTCTGTGTTCTTCATCTGGGAACAAAAATCTGCTTTTTAAGCAGGACTTCTGGAGGATATCTTCATTTGTAACATAGTAGCAGGAGAAACAATGGAAGTGAAACATAGGAAGCCAATCTATATGCGTGTGTGAGGAGCAAAGAATAGGATAGGTGCACTGTGAATTCTTTGGGGGCATATTGCAGATTGTATGTACAGGAGAACGTGTGGTGCATGTGCACACAGCTTCCATGCATGTATATATGGACACGTGCTCCTACATGGCTGGATCCTCAACAGACTGCTTCTTCAAGGAAAGAAAAAATATTAGTGTCATTTGTGTCCTAGTGCCAAAAATGAACTCTTTTATTTCTTAGGGGAAAAAAATTAAGGCTAATGAAATTAGGGTTTGTTTAAATCAGACGCAATTAAAATGCACACATTTCTTTTCCTGGAATCTGCAATTGTATTCAACGTTTGCAGTACAACGCCTGCCTGTAGGATAAATAATTTAATGGGTTTTGTGATTTGGTACTAAAAGCATAACAAAATCCTACAGCTGTAGCCTCATTTTTCTCCACACTCAAACTGTTCCCTTCTTAAATTGCCTATTTTTTACAATTTTTTTAAGAACACAAGGTAAGTTCTACATCTTTGAGAACCAATTTCCGACATAATAGGTAATTGCACATAATTACAGGAGTTTCAGAACCTGAAACAAGGAAAAAGAAATCTCTCCTTGCTCCAAACCTTCTTTCTACTTCAAGATCGAAATTAAATCACCATCTGATTCTATTCAACTTTGTCTGCCCTTTATTACAATAAATGATATATGCTGAAAATAGCCCAAAGTGAAAACTACCCAAAACGCTTCTGTTTTCTAGTCATTCAGTTTTAATTTAGCATTTTGATTATACAAACATGAGGACGGGTTTTTAGAAATTGCTTCATTTTTACATGTTGCGTGCCACACTGCAAGGGAATGTGGTCAGTTTAAGGCTTTGGAATAGTGTGGGCTGCATTTTTAATTACCTTGCTATTTTCTGCATCCACACTTTGAAG
Organism: Ursus arctos; assembly: GCF_023065955.2. Taxonomy (NCBI): domain Eukaryota; kingdom Metazoa; phylum Chordata; class Mammalia; order Carnivora; family Ursidae; genus Ursus; species Ursus arctos. Next base: position 11,816,224 of record NW_026622974.1, on the reverse strand, counting down.
TGCTTCCCGATATGCACTAACCCTCATGCACTCAGAGGGAGACTAAGGACAGAAGGAACACCTGGCTTCTGTGGTCCCAGAAAGATGACCTCGAACTTTCAAAAGAGGATATGGCAGGCAAGTATGATCGTGCACAAATGAACTCTGCCTTCCCTCATCTTTTCATATTTCTTTGGGGTTGTGACTGAAGTGGGGTTGGGACCTCAGGCAAAGGTAAGGTGTGAGAGATTCACAGCTGGAAACCAAAGCTTCTGGGGTTTTCTGTCTGCTCATGGGAAGCTGGTGGCAACCCTTTCTCTCTGCCCCCTCTCCCTGACAGGAGATCGTAGATCAGAGGCTGAAAGAGTGTTTTCGGAACTTCCTATCTTTTCCTACCGTTCCAACTAAATAATAAACACATCTCATTCAGTGGGTAGGTGAAATTAGCCAGATTGTCTTTTGAGTTTGTGTTGTGGCTATTAGGGCCGCCTAGCGGCTTACACATTGGCCGCTGCTCAGACTCCAGGAGGAAGTAGTGGAGAAGGGACTTTAGTCTTAGAACCCAGAAAATGGACTGAGTGTTATCTACTGGGTACATCTTCAACTTAGCTCTTTATCTGCTAGGATACTCAAATGTCACTCAATGCCACTAAAAATAAATAAGGTGCAAATCAGAAGTGTGCAGATATACTTTTCTTTAAACCACAGGCTTAAAAATCAAAGTAAATGTGTCAAGCAAATGTACAGGAAGGGTCAAATTTATCAGAGAGCTCAGGTCACACTCTGCAGCCAACCTAGGGAACATTATAGATATTGGCAATTCAATATTCATCTCTTTATGCAGAGTTAGTAGTGAAGGAACAAGTATGTGGGCTTGATCATGGGGGCCACAATTTGGAGATTCTAATCCTCATTGATTAGTAAATAACGTCACGATTAAAAAAAACCCACTGCTACAATAAAACATGAATAGTCAAGGAGTCAGCATTTCCAGAACATATCACCTTTAATGTCAAAACACAAGTAAGACCAGACTGTGTCATTCCTCCCATTTTGCAGGTCTGAATGATAACAGCACAGATGAGAGCAGGTCAGAGATGGGCTATGCAGATAATGCTTAAGAGAGGCAGTACGGGGAAAGACATTCGTCTTACTCTTAAAGAATCTAGAGTAACTTCCTTAAATAGGGACTTTACAAAAGTCCCTGCGCCTCACTTCTCTCGACTACAAAATGGGAATAACAATAAAAATGATGAGTCTATATGAAGGCAAGGACTGGATCACAGAATGCCTTTAATATTTGTCATGTCCTGCTTTGATTGTTGGCGTGTCTCTGTCCTGCTACACTGTGAGGTTTTCATCCATGTCTCCCTGACCCTTGCAGAGTGTCTGGCCCAGAAGCATTCCACAGTATTTGACAAATGGCTGAATGATGGCAGGGTTAACTCTCTTGAGATCCCCATCCATTTTAGGTCTGTGACCTTATGAGGGTCTATTCAAGAAAGCAGAAGTCAGATAAGCCCTTTTGTTTTGCATACAATCTTCCAATGGCTTCTTGCCTAATTCCCCCCAAGGCACCCCATCCCCAAAAATGATCGAATTATTGGATGTGGTGAACTTGTCGGACATTTTTCTTATATTCCACATAATGCCTTCCACAACTTAGGAATTTATTAGATACACTTTGAAATGGATTGAATAGTAAACCTATAACCTAAGGCAAGGTTGGCAAAGTAGCCGAAGAAGGCCTAGTGCTTATTTAAAAAAAAAAAAAAGAAGAAGAAGAAGCTTTGTTGGAACACAGCCACACTCATTCACTGATGTGTGTTCATGGCTGTTTTTGTGCTACAATGGCAGAGTTGAGTTGTTGCAACAGAGACCATATGGCCTGTAAACACTGAAATATTTGCTATCTGGCCCATTCGAGAAAACGTTTGCTAACTCTTGACTTAGAGGATTATCTCCTTTCTCCACTCGTACTAATTCACTAAACTGTGAATTCTGGTCTTTCATCTCTGATCAGAGAATTAGGATCAATTATATTAACAGTAATGTGATTCACAGGAGTTCCTCACGGTGTCCCTGCAGAGACCCTTAACTAAAAGTGAGCAAGTGTTATCGTATGTTCCTCTGGCCTCTCAAGGAATCAGAGGCTCTCGTTTTCCGTCCTCATCAAATAGTTCCCAAGAAACACCTCACGGTCTCATACGTGATTTTGTGACGTAGCAAGTTTCAAGCTGCCAAAGCATAAACTCTTGTAAGATCAGAGAAGTATTTTTTAGGCTGTCACAGCCTAGACACGGATGACGCCAGGATATGTGGAGAAAGGTTAGTCTGGGGAACACAAATAAAGCATTTGATAATATGTGCATATGTGTGTTAAGAGAATGAAGTTACCTTTTTTTAAAAAATTTGTTGTTATGTTATGTTAGTCACCATACAGTACATCCTTAGTTTCTGATGCAATGTTCCATGATTCATTGTTTGCATATAACACCCAGTGCTCCATGCAATACGTGCCCTCCTTAATACCCATCACCGGCCTATCCCAACCCCCACCCCCCTCCCCTCTGAAGCCCTCAGTTTGTTTCCCAGAGTCCATAGTCTCTCATGGTTCATTCCCCCTTCTGTTTACCCCCCCTTCATTCTTCCCTTCCTTCTCCTACCGATCTCCCTGCTATTCCTTATGTTCCACAAAAGAGTGAAACCATATGATAATTGTCTTTCTCTGCTTGACTTATTTCACTCAGCATAAGCTCCTCCAGTCCCATCCATGTTGCAGCAAATGTTGGGTAATCGTTCTTTCCGATGGCTAGGTAATATTCTATTGTATGTATAGACCACATTGAGATACCAACTTATGCCAGTTAGAATGGCAAAAATTGACAAGCAAGAAACAACAAATGTTGAAAGGATGTGGAGAAAGGGGAACCCTCTTACACTGTTGGTGGGAATGCAAGTTGGTACAGCCACTTTGGAAAACAGTGTGAAGGTCCCTCAAAAAGTTAAAAATAGAACTACCCTATGACCCAGCAATTGTACTACTGGGTATTTACCCCAAAGATACAGACGTAGTGAAGAGAAGGGCCATATGCACCCCAATGTTCATAGCAGCATTGTCCACAATAGCTAAACTGCGGAAGGAGCTGAGATGCCCTTCAACAGATGAATGGATAATGAAGTTACTTTTCATCATACTGAAATCATCTTTTTTCTCCAAATAATGTTTGGTGTTCTTGGTCTGTTGAAAGTGATATATGGAGATTTCAGAAAGGAGAGTAACATCAAACATGATTGTGTTTATTACTCTACAAAGGCATTTAGCGTGTCATTTTAGACTATGTAGATTGTGGTTTATGTATCACAGATAAAGCATGTGTACGTCTTTTGTAGAGACACACAAGCTATGTTCATACTATGTGGATTAGGCTTAAGTATTAAGACTGACATTTTAGCTAGTATTATAGAAAAGCTCTCATGTCCATAATATGCTGCTGCGAACCCACAGAATATAGTCATTAGATTAGAAAAGAAGCAGGTAGCAATATTTCAGAATCCTCCTCAAGATTAACCACACAGTCAATATCTGGGGCTAAAGGATATAGATCTTGGCTAGATTTACATGAAGGGAGTTGATACAGTGAAAAAGAAATGTTTTAGCATACTTTCTGAATGGAGAGGTTATGACCATGGGGCTAGTATTCGTACATTCAGACCCTGACCTTCAATCCCGGCTCTCTCCCTTAGACTATGTGTGACTTTTTACTGGTTACTTAACTGTTCTGTCTCTCAGTTTCTTCATCTACAAAATGGGGATACTACTAGTCCCCCCTGGTAATATTGTCTTAATGAGCACATGAGTTGATAAAGGTGAAGCTCTTAGAACAGTGCTTGGCTCAACCAATGACGATTACTACCTCTGGTCCCCAATCCAGCACTAGCCAATCCTTTCTGAACCTCACTTATTTTTTCTAAAATGGAGTTAAAGGAAGAATAGTTTATCTACCTTACAGCTTTAATTTTTTGTTATATATTTTATGGATGATATGGGAAGAAGTCTAAAGAATAACAGAAGGTGGTAGGGAAACTGGGACAGTCAGATTACAAAGATAGTAAGTATAGCTGGAGGTCTGCACAAGCACCTGAGTGTTAACACACACATATGGACACAAAAGCTCATATGCCCACACCACACACACACACACACACACACACACACACACACACACATTCACACTCACACCTACACCCCATGTTTGGCACCAGCATTTATCATACTGAAGAAACCCTGATACTACAGTCCTTAAACACCAGCCTCCAAGGAATTGCTCCTCACAGTAAATTGAGGTTTGTTTTATTTTCTTACACTTGTTAAAAAACAAAACAAAACAAAATCTTTTCTGAAAATATAACAACCACAATTTTCCATGCCAGTAAGCTTTTAGGAAATGGTAGCTTTTAGCAAAATATTTCAAGGCAGAGATTAGAAGGGAGGTGTGGATTCCAGCCCATCTAACCTTGTCTGAACATACAGAGAATTCAAACCTCTTTTCCCAGGTAAATGTAAAATTAGACCATACAGAATAATCTTAAGTTACTAGAAAGAAAGGGGCACCTGGCTGGTGTAGATGGTTAGGCACCCAACTCTTGGTTTTGGCTCAGGTCCTGATCTCAGGATCTTGAGATTGAGCCCCACGTCAGGCTCCATGCTCAGTGTGGAGACTGCTTAAGATTCTCCCTCCCTCTCCATCTGCTCCCCCAACCCCGTCCTTATGCACTCACTTGCACACTCTCCCTCTCTCTCTAAAATAAATAAATAAATAAATAAATAAATAAATAAATAAATAAATCTTAAAAAATAAAAGTGTTATGAGAAAAACAGTCAAGATTTTGGATTGAGTTTTTGAGGTCAAAAGATTCAGTAGAGGGGCGCCTGGGTGGCACAGCGGTTAAGCGTCTGCCTTCAGCTCAGGGCATGATCCTGGTGATCTGGGATCGAGCCCCACATCAGGCTCTTCTGCTATGAGCCTGCTTCTTCCTCTCCCACTCCCCCTGCTTGTGTTCCCTCTCTCGCTGGCTGTCTCTATCTCTGTCGAATAAATAAATAAAAATAAAAAATCTTTAAAAAAAAAAAAGATTCAGTAGAAGACCAAACTCTTGAAAAAACATTTTGCAGCGAGCTGCAGTTTTCATCAATTAGATTCACCTACCAGAGGTCATTGAATGATTGGGTGACATATTTCCCACCACTGCTTAAAATGAAAGGTTACCATACCCTCTGGGCTTTTTAAAGAAATTGCAATTACCCCCCCCCCCCACACACACACACATAAAAGGTTTAAAGGAGATGAAGACTTTTGGGAATCATAAAACTTTGCACTATGATAGTTTGTCTTAAGATGAACTATTTCATCTGTTGGGGTATTGGAGTCATGACTGACCACACGAAAACATAAAATCAGGAAAAGAATTTGCTACAAATGTGTATTTTATAACCATGCCACCTACTCCTAGTTACATTACATGCACTGTGTTAGCAAAGTGACATTTTTAAATTGATATCTCAGCTCTACCACTTACTATGTAATCTTGGGTGATCATTTAATACTGTGAACTTCACTTTCTTTACCTATAAACATAATAATATTTATCTCATGGTGTGATTATGAAGACTAACCAAAATACTCCATCAGTATTAGTTATCTATGCCTGCGGACCAAACTACCCCTTCCTCCAAAACTTTGTGGCTTAAAAACAACACGTTTTATCACAGTGTCTGTGGGTCAGGAATCCAGCCATGGCAGAGCTGGGTTCCCTTCCTCAGAATCTCTGACAAGGCTGTTCACTGGTGCAGTGGTCATCTCAATGCTCAAATGGAAAAGGATTTACTTCCAAACTCATTCACATGGCAGTTGGCAGAGTGTTAGACTGATGACCACCTTAGTTATTCACTGGATGTTGGTCAGAAGACACCTCCAGTTGCTTGCCATGTGGGCCTCTTCATAGGACCATTAACAACATGGCGGCTCCCTTCATCAGAGTGAGCAAGTGAGAGGCAAGTGTGCAAGCAAGACAGAAATCATAATCTTCTGCAACCTAATCTCAAAAATGCTTTCCCACCACTTTCGCCATATTATATTCATTAGAAGTAGATCACTAGATCCAGCCCATTCTCAAGTGGGAAGGATTTAAACATCGGCATTAATACCAGGGAGTGGCGATCTTTGGAACCTCTTTTAGAAACTGTCATATCACATAAAGTTGTTAGCACAGAGGAAGTGCTCAATAATTTTTTCTCTGAGTTAGTATATATTTCTAAGAATTTTGCTCTAATGGAAAGTCTAGATGCAAAGAGGTATGAGGTCAGGTTTAAAACTGGGCTTAAGGTTCTTGTAAAGGGATGCAGTTTCTCTGTGACTGAATTTCTGGATTTGTGCCTCAGTTTCTCCCATATATTCATGGAAAGTATAAAATGATTATGTGAGCTAAAATGAGTGGGACGAATCACTCAAAATTTACTGAAGAAAAACAATATAAATATGGGTGCTCTTCTTCCCTCTCCTCCCAATCCAACCATAAGGTACATGGGCTGAAGCCAGAGAAAGGAGAGTTCCATGTGCCCAATTTGCTTCCCCAACTTATCCTAATGCCTGATGCAAGCAAAACAGGAAACTTCCTGGCGCGTTCAGTGCAAGAGTAATGTCTAACCTACATCTCTGAATGGCTCATGTAGGTTTTAGATTCTCATTACATCACTTCTAGTGCCCTGACTTCACTTCTTCAAACTCAGTGACCTTCCCACTCCATTTCCACAGATGCCTGAATGTCTACGTGTCAGACACCATCACTCTGCACCTCCATCTCTATGATCTTAAACTCTGAAATACCCCTCCCTGAATGTGCCTTTTGCACTCTCTCACTCCTATTAAACTCCATCTTCACTCTTTCAGAAAGCCCCAACCACAGCACATATTCACTCAATTTTGTCATCTCACCTCTTCTTGCTGTTCTTCCATTTTACAACCTCGGAACAGCCATTTAAATCACTAGATTTTAACCATTTAAATCCTCCACTAGACTTCTCAGTTTCTGAATTTAGGCCACTTTCCTAATCCCGGGCTAATCCCCTAATTACTGCCTCTGCTCTAGCTTCCAGTGTACTAAGAATTATTGATGGAAGTTAAAAAAAAAATGTTGGGGCACCTGCGTGGCATAGTCGGTTAAGCATATAATTCTTGATTTCATCTCAGGTCGTGATCTCAGGGTCCTGAGATCGAGCCCTATGTAGGGCTCTGCGCTCAGTGCAGTCTGCTTAAGTGTCTCTCTTCCTCTGCCCCTCTCCCCCGCTTCTCTCTCTCTCTAATAAAGAAATCTTTTAAAAAATATTGATTTGGTCCTCTGCAGTTTTTGCTGGTTAACTTCAGCCTGATCCTCAATATTACATAAAGGTCCATACTTTATAGTCAAAAAGACGTGCTTAAATTCTGGATTTGCCATTTTTTGGCAAAATGAACCTAAGGAAGTTATTTTAATTCTACATCTCAGTTTCCTCATTTGTAAAAAGGGAATGGAATCCAACTAGAAAACAAAACAAAACAAAAAACCCCTTCCTATGCTTTTCCCCCACTTCAAGCTCTCTGAAGCATTTCATTATTTTGGTTAGTGGCTCCTTTATCGACACCTCTTGTGCTTTTTGCCCTGCCGCACTATCCTGGTTCTTCTTTTACCTATATACCAAGCCCTTGTAAAGGTTTTGCATAATTTTTTTATAATTTGTCTTATAATCATGGTTGGTATATTTTACCTGGTCTCTACTTATCACAAACGCGCCCCCCCCAACCACAATGATATTGACCCGATTTCGCCGTAGTACATTTGGCACGATGCCTTGCCTATGGTTAGTGTTTAATAAACGGTTTTAAACAGGGATGGATTTAATATTTAAGAGGCTTGCCTGCATGCTTTTTAAATTTTGGCATTCATTGTGTGTGTAAAGCAGAAGAACAATTCTCTTCTCCAGTTTACTGAATGCCATTCTCCAATCTGAAAAATCTGAGGACCATGCTTATTTTGATGTTTACCCCTATTTGGTAGCTGTTGCTCTACTTGTGAAGAACGTATCAAAAACCAGACAGAAACACCAGGAGATGCACTTACTCTCCAGGCACAATTTGTCCCAACTGCCACACTGATGATCTCAGATCACATGATCCTGTGACATAAGAAGTCGTGAAAAAAATAATCACGGCATTTTGCCCTCCCCACTATGAGTTTGAAGTAGTTCTCATGTAAAATTGGGAAATGACACAAAAGTGAAACTAGGGAAAGTGACTAAAATTATTCTGTTATCTAATATCAAGATATTACCTTGTTTGTAGATAAACGGAGAACACTCCAGCAAGTGAACGGGATATCTCATTTTGATATCTTACATTGTTGAAATTCCTTCCAGCCAGAGCTTAAAAAACTAATATTTGATCATTTTAATTTTCAAATGCTCTGACACCTCTCTGCACCTTTGGAGTCAGCTGTAAACTTATGAATCTAGAAATGATCAATTCATATTTCTTTCCTTAGTAACTTCTTATCAGAGCTTGCCTGAAGCAATGTATCTTCCTTAGCGCAAGCCCAGGAAGTCTGAAGCATTTTCTCCTTTGTGACCCAGATTCTCTGATCTGTGTGTCTATATCTAGCTTCCAATTATGTAGAGCATCTCCTTGTACATGCTGCGTAGTCCTTATTAGTAACTTAGAAAAACAAGTAGCTAAAATATGATACGTTGTATTCTCCAAAGGACACTTGAAGGAAACAGGTGATTCAGGATACTTTTTGTTTTGTTTTGCCATTTAATACATACATATCAAATATGAGTAACCACTATTTCTCTGGCTCTTTCTTTCACTGTTCCATGTAGAACACCTGCCCATTCCAAAGTCTCAGTTTCCAAGGAAACTCGGGAGTTTTCCAGGGGTGTCTTACCTGTGCTTGGAATGAGTTATCACCCGCTGCTCTGAACAGGTCCCACTGCCACCTCGTCTAGGCACCACCTCATCTAGGGACCCTGTTGTCCACGACGCACAGTCATCTTCCTCTGGACACCACAGATTCCTACTGGGTTTTGGTGCCAAAGCACAGGAAATCTAATGGTGTCTAATGGAAATGGGGGGAAGGTCTTTCATACCCTATCGATGGCATGCTCTGCTAAAAGCATGCTGGGGCACTGCTGCTTGGCATCGAGTTTTAGCTCAATTGACTCTTCTCAGCTGCTGTCATTTCTCCCGCTTCCTCCCAGACCACTCTGGCTTCACAGGAGTCAAACAAGACTCAGTTGTTATTACCGCCCAAAAGCAAGGCTGAAGGGCAACCATGAAGCTTTGTTTCTTGGTCGAGTTCGTCTTGACAAACCCCATTTTTATGGGGTGGTGTTTTTTCCTAGATGTTTTCTCAGCCCTTTACGCCCATAAATGCCTGGCAGTTTAGCCTTGCCACTTCCCCAAGCCTACCCGGGCACGTCAGGACTCCCCAGCTCAGCTCACGCTGCAGCCCCTGCAGTGACTGATAGGAACGGAAGTGACTTGGCACACAGGAAAATGCTTAGCCCAGAGAGGGTGCTTAGGCGGTCCTCTTGCCTCGTGCAAATACTTTAATCACAAGGAATATCAAGCTCTTCAAATAGCAACATTATCAAATGCGGATTGGTCCTGTTTCCTTTTACAGAATCCTAGTAGAAGGAATACTTGATTTTGGCATGAGTCAGTGTGGATACAGAACATGTGATCAAATAGTTCAGTCATTAAGTTTAGGGGGCATTGGGGTGCCATTTGTAGAAGAAACTCTCGAGTACGAAATTGTACCCTGAGGCCCAATAGGAGTGTGTCACTGAGTTAGGGGCCTGTTATGCTGTGATTCCCTGGAACATTTTATTCACCCCAGAGCTGTGTTTTTCAAACCTTTTTTGCGTGAGACTTTAAGTAATAAAAGATTTTTAAAGAATAACCCAGGACACTCCCTGTACACGTGCATCTTCATATATGTGTGTGTTTGCTCGTCTACAGAACAAATATCAGTTTCACTAAACAACTAAACAGCATCCACCCTCTTTACATGTAACATATTTTTTCTGTACTGTGTGTTTTTTTTTTCCTTCTTCTCCTTCTCCTCCTCCTTCTTGTTTTTCCCCCTCTCTGTCTGTGACTTTTCACTGCTGCTCATCAGATCCATCGATGGGTTGCTCCCCCTGTTTTGAAAGTACAGCCCATGAAGAGTTCATGATGCCTCAGAGCCGTTAAGGCCATTTGGGAATTCTGGGAAATGCATAGTGACCTCCAAAAGTTTTCCATTAAGAAGCCAGGTAAGGAATCAGATGCCTTCAGTCTGAGTCCAGCTCCCCTTTATAATATAGCTAGGACATCGAGCCAGGTGGTACGGTGACTTTTATAAAGAGTCTCATGTGGCAAAACATTGTTCAGGGAAAGCACAGGGACGAGACGGTGGCAGCTGAGACTGGGGTAAATGCAAACTGACCTCTCACCTTGTTTGGCATCTGTGCCAGTCCTCACCTTCGGAAGTACTGATGGCGCCAACAGGGAGCCTTCTTTCTGCCTGAAAAATGGACAGAGAGCTCATTAGTCGACTATTTCTCTAGTGTTGTGAGTATGTGGTGAAAAGGGCTGAGAGAGGAGAGAAGGCCAATAAAGAAGATCTCTAAGGGTGTCGTGGTGGCTCAGTGGGTTAAACATGTGACTCCTGATCTCGGCTCAGGTCTCAATCTCAGGGTCACGAGTTCGAGCCCCACATTGGGCTCCATGTTGGGTGTTGAGCTTATGTTAAAAAAAAAAAAAAATCTCTAAGTAATTGTCCCATCCATGAGTTTCCGGCACTCTGTAGTTAGTTCTTTTTCTTAGCCCTGACACGAGAAGGGAGGTGGTTCAGGGAGTCTCATCATTTTGAAGCTCGTATAGTAGAATTCTTTCCATCCTCCACCCCTCATCTTCTTCACAATGAACTGAACCAAGATTTACACATTCTAAGATCCATGCCTACTGGGGGCAGGATTCTCATTGTCAGCCTACCGATTCTCCTGGGGCACCTTGGAATGAGCTCTGCTGCCTCCCAGAACCCAGGAGTCAGGAAAGAAGGAGGGGTCCTTCAACCGGGGACATCAGAGGGCTCAGTGCCTGCCCTTCCTGGACCACTGGTAGGAGAAAATGGGGCAACTCCTACAGTTGTCTGACACCTTTATTGGAATTGTTCTCAGCAGCTCTTTACAGATCCCCCATTCATTCTTTCTGTTGTTCCTATGGAGAACTCCCTCTGTAAACTCACAGTCCTCAGACCTGGAGGTGAAAAGCAGATACTGTTCCTTGTGAGCACGCAGTACACACATGTCCACGGATCAAGAGTGAAAAGCGGTGCACAGGTCTGCTCAAAATCTAGCTTTTATTCTCATTAACACCTTCCACATTATGATGGTTCTTGGAATAAGATGGGATGGCAGTGTGGAGGAAATGACCTCATAAAACCCATTTTAAGACGTGTTTCTTTTTAAAAGATAAAGGCAAATGGATATGATTGCTTTGCTTTCATTGCAGTGCTCAGATGAGCCAATGGCCTCACACTCAGCATAGAGCAAGGCAAACAGTGTCTGCATACGCGGTTGCCTCGGAAAGAACACCTGAACTTCCTTTTCTGGAAGTATTAGATGTCACACTGGCCGTGTGGTGCAAGGAGGGGTCAAAACGGACATCCACATTTCGTGGCCGTAACGGTGTAAGTATATGGCGCACGGACTCCCCATTGTGATGTTTCCTTGTGCCAGAGGGACCCCAGCCCCGAGATGTCTGGATCCCCAGCAACACCCCTACCCGCAGGCTTACTCTCTGCTCCACGAGAAGTGAAAGGGCTGCGTTAAGCATTGTGCTCTGCTCAGCAGCTCACACGCCGTGTGTGCTTGATTATAACTGTCGATGCAGCCCTTTCCCTGGGAGTCAAACGGACAGACACCTCGCGGAGAACAGGACCCCGTCAGGCCACTGGGGGACCATTCCAGAAGTTGCTGCTTCAGTGTGCTAAATGGTAGCCTAGGGCCTGGCAGAGGTTTCACGCTGCTTCCTAAACTGCCTGGTGAGCACCCAGGGAGCCGCTTAGGTGAGAAGCTGCTTCATTAAACAGATAAAGCTCGGTTTGAAATCATAATGCAGTATCTTTCTTATTTTAAACCAGCTGCTTATTTCTAAGTATTTTACAAACAATATCTCTGTCACCCACGCAAACACATCACCGTGAGGGACTACAGGAAAGTGTTCCTATCTCTTCTGAGAAATCGCAGAGAGCTGGCAAATGACTCTTTATCCGACAGCAGCCGCAGAAGACAATAAAGGTCTCTTCAACCCACCTCCGGCTCCGCTTCGCAGACTGGCCCCCCACCCACCCTCTGGGCCAACCCTCGGCCTCAGCCGCTCCAGCACACTGGCTGTCCAAGGCTCTCCTCCCGCCCTGCCTTGTTACTCAAACCACTGGCCTTCTCTCCACTCTATTTGCATAAAGCTTGCCAATCCTTTAAGGCTCAGATCAAATCCCACTTCCTCATTCAAGATTTTCAGGAGCCTTCCAGCTTGGAAATTCACCTTCCCCGCTCTGACAGTGTTGCAGTGTGTTGAAATTCACTCCCTTCCTCTTCATGTGGTCATGTTTTATCTTCCCAACTAGGAGGGCAGCTCCTTAAAGGCAAGGACAATCTTTGAAATACTTCCTTCTCTTTATCATCACCGGGCCCCTAGCAGAGTTTTGCTTGTGGCAATCTCCCAATGCCTATATGTCTGCTCCTCCCATAGTTCCTAGCTCATGGCATGTCACCTACTCCAGACAGAAGCTTATGTTCAGGGAGCTCAGATATACCTAACACTCAGATACTATGAGATGGCCCTGCCTTCCTGAATTATACTTACTGCTCAAAAAATAAGTGGTTCCACTCTGAATATTATCCTCCTGGGACTGGGCCAGGCCAGCCAAAAGGCAGAGGAATGTCTGAAGGGGCAGATTAACGAGCAATCAGAGGGGAGGTTGTGGACGCCCATTCAAGTTCTTGGAAAGCGTCTGTCTGTGGTGTGATGAAAGGGGCCAGAGGGTGAGAGTGGCTCCACATGTCCCCTCCCTCCTGCTGCTGGAGGCCCGAAGAACAATGAAGAGTCAGGGAGGCAGTGGCACGTGGGAGGCAGCTGACTCCAGCTGATTGAAAATAGGCCATTTGTCCTGTTCAATGCAAATGCGAACGGGGGTCTGCACGGTAGGGACTGCAAAGCGGGACAGGGACACGGTTGCATTTACGTGTGCATGTGTGTGAGAGAGGAAGCCCTCCTTCTTTGCTTTTTAATCGGTGTTCTCTACTCAATAAATGGCCAATAAGAATAGCCTATGATCTCACCAGTTTTTCTAGCTGGTAAAAACATACGTGCTCCAGGGAAAAAACACAACACAACAAAATAAAACCCTTGGATTTGATATCGAGAGATGGATAAGGACCCCGTCAGGTATTTCTTTCAACCCAAGGGAAGAAAGGTTGATCAGAAATAGTTAAGAGCGCCAATGCTATTAAAGGCACAGCTGAATATTCTAATGGACTGGATATCTGTCCTCAAAAATATTGCTTTGTTAAGGAGGCTTCTGTAAGGCTTAGAAATCTCTGCGCTATATGGAGATTTTTACTGAGGTGATCTCTGCAGCCAGCCCTGATAATCTGATCAGTAATAGCATCTGTTCGGAGCCATTTACTCCAAGGTAGCTGGTTGCTGTCCGCAGCATCAGGCACCCGGGGGAGGGACACAGTAGAGTCAGACTCTGCCTGGGGAGATGCTGCTCCCAGTCAGACTCCTACAGGAAGATCCAGTCAACTGCCACTGTTTTGTTGTTCTGTTTTATTTTGTTTTTTGTGTTTTAGATTCCTTGTCCAGACGATGTCAGGGGGGTACGCGCTGCCACACGCGTGTACCTGTCGTTGATGGTAGAGAGTGAGGGGCTGCTCACACCTTGCCTCTTGTCTTTCACAAAGATGTTATGAAGGGACATAAGCTTTCACTCGGGCACGATGAAAAGCCATCTGACGAAATGGAATGTGGTCCAACCTCCTCATTTCTCAGTAACAGAGAACCGAGGCCCAGATAAGTTCTACGGCTTATCCAGAGCCATCCAGTGGCATTTGTCCCTTCAATCTGTGCCAAACCCTCTGCGAGTCAAGGACAGCTCAAGTCACCGGCCTCCAAACTAGAACTTTGTTCCACCGTCAGCGCTGACATGACCCGTCAGAGCGAGGCAGCTGAGAATCTGACAAAGAGAAAGCGACTCTTCCTTTACAGGCAGCTGTCTCTACTTCTGCAATAAGGCTAGTGATTCTGACCCAAATGGCCAAGTATCTGCTGGCGGCATCTACACACTTCTTGGATCCTCGTCAGTGGTCTGGACGCTGAGAGGTGGCTCATGTGTACGGGACTGTGGCGCCCCAGCCGCTGAGGAGGTGGGCTGCAGAGATTCTGAACTGCTTCCCGGGGCTGTGAGTGGTTCTTCAGCTCTTCCTCTTGTCTTGCTTTTTAAAAGAAATCTCATAGAGGTTATTGTAAAAAGATTCCCATATTCTGCTTTAAAATCAGTCTCAGTAATTGTCTTAAAAAAAAAATCAGCAAGTTTTCTTACAGAGTTCCCTCTTGGACCAAATACTGTGTGCTAGTCTCCTGATGTTCCTTCAGGAAAGCCTCAAAAATCGAGGGCAGGAGAAATGTCCAGTTTGTTCCGTCTCTCTTTGTGCTCCATGCTTTCAACTCAGGGGTGCTGCCAGGAGGGGATTTGGGGATGCAAAAATCAGTAAGACACGGACTCATGCTTCAAGAAGTTTCTATTTTAGTATGGGAGATAACAAAAGCAAAAACATAAGTGCAATTCGGGGTAGAAGAATATAAACAATATGAAAGGCACTGAGGAGGATCTCGTCATTTTCTCGTGGAGCCCTCAGCTAAGGTTTGGAGAAAGAGGGAACATTTGAGCAGAGCTGTGAAGCACTGATAAGATATGAACATCCGGCCAGGCGGGGGCAATCATTTCAGGCAAAGATGTTATGGCAGCTTCTTGGTAGCTTTTGCTGTTATAAAACTCCTTTTCAGGAAGCTTCATTGCCTTCCTAATTCTTCCAAAAAATATTCCTGCATTGAGTCCTTGGTTTCCGATACCTAGCCTGAATTGTGCCGAATAAAGCATACACGGAGATGGGATTCTAGTTCGTCACCACAAAATACAGGCGTGGACTCTAGGAAGCACACGCTCCAGGTCTCTAGTGAAGTAATGATACTAGAACATTGTCTGGCACACAGAAATACTCAATAAGGATGATATTCCTGGCTCCTCACTATGGCCAGGCCCTGTTTTCAAAGCCTGACATCCAAAACTAAGGTAACATCATATATTAAAAAAATTATGAAATTAAAATAAAATGAATAAAAGTTTGACATCTGTTGACTCCTGAACTCCCATAATAATGGAGGGGGATCATTTCAAGGTAGGTTTCTCTTTTTACTCTCACTTACAAATAAGAACACTGAGACACAGAAACTCTACCAAAGTCAGTCATTAAGTGTTTGAGCCAAGATTTGAACCTGGGCAGTCTGACTGGAGAGTTTATGCTTGTAAACACTGTATCAGACAGACCCTTCTCCATATAAAACCAATTGCTTACTGAATTATTTTATTCATCAAGTTCTTACTGAGCAACGACTATTTCCTAGGCACTAGGTTATGACCTGAGAATAAGAAGAAAGCAGAGAGGGGCGCCTGGGTGGCACAGCGGTTAAGTGTCTGCCTTCGGCTCAGGGCGTGATCCCGGCGTTATGGGAACCAGCCCCACATCAGGCTCTTCTGCTATGAGCCTGCTTCTTTCTCTCCCACTCCCCCTGCTTGTGTTCCCTCTCTCGCTGGCTGTCTCTATCTCTGTTGAATAAATAAAATATTAAAAAAAAAAAGAAGAAGAAAGCAGAGAAGTGCTTCTTACCTTAAACAGTCTGTCTAAAACCTTGGAAAGGGAAGTCATTATTTAAAATGAAACCGATCGCTAATAAAGAGAGGACTGGAACTAAAGTCTTTGGGCTTTATCGTTTAGGTCATATATTAGTAATGAATAATGCTAAAAACCACAAAAGAGGCACCGCTGAATCTCACTAACTTAGCGTAATGTATTTCTCACTCGGTAATCCAAAAGGATGTCCCATTTGGGCCACTCTCCAAGAGGGGATTCAGAGACGTGGGCTTTTTCCATCCTGTGTTTCTGCCATCTGTCCAAGCTCATCTCGGGGGCTCATCCTTTCCTGTCAGCTAGAAGTGAAGAAATAGAGAATTATGGGAGGATTCTACGGGACAGGTCAGGAAGTGGCATACATCACAGGCATTCATATTCCACTGACTAGAAGTCAATCACGTCACCAAATCTGATGCTTATGGAGACAGGGAAATGTAGGCTCACTGGGGGCCCAGAAATAAGGCAAGATGGGTTTGATGATCACCCAGTGGTCTCCACGACAGACCCGCGCACCATCAACTTTCCAAGTAACTGAATTTCCTAATGATACAATTGTGCTGTTTGAGACTCTGTAACTTTAAAAACCCAGGGACATTGCGGACATACAATAAGATCATTCTGTAATCCTAATCCTATAATCTCTTTTCTGTTGTTCAGTAGAGAGCTGGTAGTCTACAAAGGACAGGAAGGACGGGACATTAACTTAACATAGATCCAATTCTTGATTCTTTATCCTACAACTAGATATGGATTACTGTGCAAAATACTGAATTCAATTGTTTGTGCATAATTCAATCTACTTCAGCTATTCCAATAATTTATGCCAAATATGTATCATCAAAGGTATGGGGGAAGATGCAAAGAAGACAACAATTGTTGAGTGTTCACCAGGTAGCAGTCACTCTTCCAGGTCCTTTGATATGACTGCTTTTAATTCTTATAACGTGTCATCATTAGACCCATTTAATAGGGCTTATCACAGGCCAGAGCTTAAGTAACATGCTAAGTGTCACATACACATAATGGCAAAGCCGGGATTCAAAACCTATTATATCTAATCTCCATATTTTTATTCACCCTGGGAATGACTGAAATTGCTCAGTCTGAACAGGCAAATTCAGAGAATTCAATGGGGGAAATAAGTCAAAAGTTTCCAATTTACAAACCTGAAGTACCCAAGTAATGTCTACCACTCTCTGATGAACTCTACCCAGACAGACAATAAATGTTTATGGTGCAAAGTCATCTGCAAGCAAAGGAATCATAGTAACTCTGTGTCTCAGGAGGCAGTTCATCACAGATTGTGCTCGTTAATTCTATCAACATATACCGAGTGTGAATTCTATGCTACTCACTCCCAAGCTTGCAGTGAGGATAAAAACCACGGTTTCTCCTTCAAATGGGTCCCCACTACAAATGCAGGATTAGGTGTTTCTCCCAAGAGCGGATCTGTATTTACCCTGCTGTTATACCTATGTCATGTGGTTTTTCCCCTAAAGATTTTATTTATTTGACAGAGAGAGAGAGAGAGTACTGCAGGGGGAGTGGAAGAGGGAGAAGCAGACTCCCCACAGAGCAGGGAGCCCAGTGATGCAGGGCTTGATCCCAGGACCCTGGGATCATGACCTGAGCCAAAGGCAGATGTTTAATCGACTGAACCACCCAGACTCCCTGTCATGTGCTTTTGTAACTGCTGTTTTATTTGACTATATCCTACATTCCATTAATTCTTGGGTTTTGTGCTTTACTCATGACCACTCCAGCACCTCACCTCATTCCTCACATATGGGTGTTCAGAAAGTGCACTCTGAGGTAAATGGATAGGCAGATGGGTAGAGCTCTGGGGAAGATAATCAGTAGAAGCAAAGACATTAAGACATAATTAGTGAAGTCAAGGAACTAGTAGAAATTCCTAAGTGAGGTTGATGTGGGAAACAGGGCACATGAAATCAGACAAGATAGGAGCCAATTTGGGGCTAAGAATTATGGGCTTAATTCAAATATATACATCACTGGAGGAAGGAGTTTTTAGTGTGCTTGATTGTTTGAATATAATAGTTGAAATGCCAACTTGGTAGATAATGATCACTTCAAAACAGAAACTTTTTCTTTCATTATTTAATTACAGACCACTCCAGTTTCAATGAGAGGTCACAGTTAAAGGCCAAGAGAAGGCTTTATTTTGTGGGACTGAAATGAAGGTGAATTAATTGAAAACTTAAAATCTTTCCAGTAGAGAGTTCCAGTGAATTTACTAACCTTTTGAGAGTGGATTAGGATTCTGTCATAAAGTAAATATTCACGACCAATAAAAAAAAATATGATCATTTAGTTGTTCATTACTGGTATTGCCTGGAGCACTGTTGGGTAAACACTTGAGGAATATATTTTGAGTGTGTTTCCTGTTCAGATATAAATCAGAGTTTACATATGATGGGGACTGAGAAAGAGGCAGGAGGAAAATCATGTTAATGGTAGTAGGTTAGGAGAAGTACTGGGATGGAGTTCCAGGATTAAGGAAATCAGGCCATCCTCAGAGTCCTGGAGAAAACAAACATTTCATTCCACCAGGTCTTCTCAGACCTCACCTGCACGATAAAACTCAGGTTGAGTAAAGGCCAGGAAAGTGCTTTGTATGCGGAATCAGGAGAATTTGTTCTAGATCTAGCTTTGCCACAAATACGATGTGAGATCTTTTTCAAATCACTTAACCTTTTTGTGTCTGTTCCTTCATCTGAAAAATGAGGATTTGAAATAAGACTATTAGACCAGACAATCTAAGAAACTGTTTCCATCCTTAAATAAGGTGTGAAGTTTTCAAAGCACGTAATTTAATTTTTATTCTACCTTGACTCACAATACAATCTTTGGCATGATCTAGCATTACATCATTAGAATTCAGTTATCCAACATTAGACCCCTGGAATTGGAATCTGAAAGAAAAGTAGGTCCTAGATTGCCAGGCTAGGGTTTCTCGGGGTTGCCTATCAGTGGAATTCAAGAGAGATGGTCTTCAGTGTTCTACCAACTTCAAGGTCCAGTGGCAGAAGCTAGTAGGAGGTCATATTGGCAGATGAAATTATGAATTGGGTACAAAGCCGACAGAGATAAATGTAGGAGCTGGTGTTATATATGCCAGTTGCATTAGCTTCTATTACTGCTCTAACAAATTAACCACAAATGTAGTGGACTCAACAATACAAGTTTATTGTCTTATAGTTCTGGAGGTCAAAAGTCCAAAATGGGTCTCACTGGGCTAAAATCAAGATGTTGGCAGCGTGTGTTTGTTTTCTGAAGGCTGTAGGGAAGAATCCATATCCTTGCCTTTTGCAGGTTCTAAAGCCTACCCACAGTCCTTGACTCACTGACCCCTTGCTCTATCTTCACAGCCAGCCACATTGAGCTCTCTGACCCTTATTCTGTAGTCACATCTTCCCTTTCCACTTTTAAGAGCCTTTGTGATTTCATTGAGCCCAATCAAATAATTCAGAAAAATCTATTTTAAGGTCAGCTGATTGCCAACATTAATTCCATCTGCAACCTTGATTCACCATAGCTATGTAATCTAACAATCGCAGTTTCGGGGGTTAGGACATGGGCATCTCTGGGGGGCCATATCTTTCCTGTCATACCTGTTCAACATGAATCTAGGGGAACACGAATATCTGATTGCCACATCCCTGCTTGGTATGCTCCAGGGCTATGGCAACTCTCTACTAAAATGTATGTGTATTATAAACAACAACAACAACAACAAAACAACATAAAATAAAAACTAGACTTGGAAGTTCAAAAGAATTAGTTTGAAGCCTTGGACAGATTACTTAACATTATATCTGAAAAGGAACATAATAGTCCATATATAGCAGGGTTGTTTTGAGAATTAAAATATCTGATAAACTGAATCTAGTTTCCTCATATGTTTCCATCTATAACAATAATGATATATATAAATGATTGTGTTTTGTTTTTATTTATTTTATTGATTTGTTTTTATTCTTCAAGACTAATACTTGTAAAGTATAGTACAAATCTTGATAGTTCATTTCTTGATTGTTAGAAAGCCACATCTTGTTCTGGTTTTTGATGCACAAAGGAGAAGGGTAAGCTTTTAATTATCCTTCTGAGGAAGAGCACACTCTCCAGCCATTTAACCCATCACAGTTTTTCAAAGAATATAAAGGTTTATTAGTTCAAGCAAGCCCTAAACATTTATATAGGAAGCCTCACTAAGACTAAAATAAATCAAGCTCTTAGCAAGAGACAATTGTATGATACTAAAAATAAACATTTCAACTGGAGATCAGAGCTGATTTCGGTGACTGACACTAAGTCTGGAACAGCAATGGAGAACATCTCGGTGGCTTTCCGCTATTCGGCATTCTTATCTGGGAGATCCAAGGCCGTCTGCGGTATTGTTCATCTATCTTGTGACGAAGAGACTCATCACGTACAGAATCTAACACAGTGATCAAACACCGAGAATTTTTCCAGCTCTCATTCTGAGCATTCTTGGCATTACTGACATACGAACTAGTCTTGTTTGGTTAATTGGTCCATTAGTTTTGTCTTTGTGATCCAAAAAATGTAAAAAGCAGGCAATTTTCCTTATGTTTCTACTTCGGTGACTACACTTGCTGTCACTGTTCCATTGTCCATTACAGAGTATCTTAGGTTGGCAATGGTACAATGTCTGCGGTCACCGCCAGTTCGCTATCACCAAATCAAAAGAAAACGGAGCAGTGTTGGGCCAAGGTCTAGAGCAGGCAGCATGGTGAGTGAAAATGTGAGCGAAGCAGCATGTCTGTGGAGGACATTTTGGCTATGGCTGCCTGTGTTGAATCTTTTAGGCTTCACTCCTTTGGCTATGTTGAAGTTGCCTTGCAGGCAATTTGCTGTCTGTTAATTATAGCATTATGCAGACACATCTTTCTGCATGTTCAAAGGGTGTAAACACTAATCATTCATTTTCTTGCTAATACTTGACCTAGGTCCCTTCATCTGTTTCACTGGATGATAGTAAATCAAAAGGAAATGGAATGAAGCATGAGAGACTATGGACTCCGAGAAACAAACTGAGGGCCTCAGAGGGGAGGGGGGTGGGGGAATGGGATAGGCTGGTGATGGCTAGTAAGGAGGGCACGTATTGCATGGTGCACTGGGTGTTATACGCAACTAATGAATCATCGAACTTTACATCAAAACCCAGGGATGTACTGTATGATGACTAACATAATATAATAAAAAAACATTAAAAAAAAAGGAAATGGGATGGCTTTACTCAAAACCACAAATAAACTTTTCTACCTCAATTTTGGATGATGATAATGATGTTACTACCTACTGGTGTTAAATCCTAAAATCAGTAAATATATTAAAAGCCTACTACATACAAGTATGGTAAAAGGGACCACATAAGATTATAAAGAAAGCTAAGACAGAGTTTTACCTTTAGGGAGATTACACAAATTTTGTACCATTGTATCAGTAGGGAAGAGAGTTCGTAGGAACTGAGGATGGATGACTTGGGAGACATACATGACTAGGAACTTCAGATTTGAGAGTAAGATCAAGCTGAGCTAAAGTCTCTGTTACTCCAGTGTCTGTGATGCTTCAGATTGCTAGAAACCCTATCACATACTTAATGAGTCCAGAGCACATTTAGCTGGAAGTCTCTCAGCATGCCTAGACAGAGAATGATACTGCTTTAAAGAACTCATCTGGATTTCTGTTTAAGGATTTGTTTATGGAATCTTGTAAAGGAAAGAAAAGGGCAACTTTGGTCTGTTTGTCAAAGTGATCTGTAAGATTGGGGAGTTGCCACAAAGAAAATCTTTTATTCATTGCTCAACAAAAAACGGATTACAACACATATGAAAACACTTTAGGTAAATCAAATATCAGAACAGTCCTTTGGGAAGATTCTGCCCCAAGCCTTGTTGACAACTGCACTCTATGTTATGAGATATGTTCATCCCCACCCCTTTCCTTCATCTGCTGACCCCTACCAATTTTAGAGTGAGTCCCTACAAAAGCAAAGATTTCATTCTATTATTGTCTAACTTGGAAGGAAAAAACAAAACAAAACAAAAAACCCATGAGAAAAACTCCTTAATATGGCACTAGGAAAAGGAGAGCAATGATTTTCAGGAATATTTTTATCTTAAAGAATTGTGTCACGGAGAGGCTATGAGCATGGAGGTGCCCGACACTCTTCAAGAAGATATTTCAGTGCCAAGAGACTCCTTGTGGCATCCCTTACTAAAGGCAATCCACTTACTACACACAGTCTTGTGACTAGTTATGGACTCTGGAACACCAACTTCGGAGATTCATGAGATGAGACAGGCAAGATACCACGCTTGAATTATTTTGTCTCCACATTATATTCTGTGATAATGGCACTTTCCACTAGTGAAAACTGGGTTTGTCGGTCTTATAATATTAATCAAATAATAGAATCTTTCTGTGGGAAAGAACCAGAATGGCCACTTAGTTTGTTCACTAAAGATCATGAGAGCCTCAGGTCCTCTTGTCTTTGCTTAGATGTTTAGTTATGCAGCCGAGCTTTACAGCTCAGTGGTGAGTTATAGCTTGACACTGCCTTTCAAAACTGCCTTTCCAGAATTTACTTCAATAATAACTTGAAATTTCTTCAACTGAGGAATTATTTTTAGGTCATTTCATTTGGTTTTAGGGCTACATTCATTTGTAAGTATTTTCTTCTTAGATGTCCAATTTCCTTTGAAATTTGATCTCACTGCACTGAATTCTAAATTTTTTTATTCTCTCAAAAATATGTTTTAAAAAGGAAAGGTGAGGGGTGCCTGGATGGCTCAGTTGGTTAAATATCTCCCTCTTTCAGCTCAGGTCACGATCTCAGGGCTGAGAGACAAAGGCTTGCGTTGGACTCCATGCTGGCCGTGGAGCCTGCTTAAGATTCTCTCTCTCTCCTTCTCCCTCTGCCCTCCCAGCCCATGAGTGCTCTCCCTCTCTAAAAAAAGAAAAAAAAAAAAGAAGAAAGAAGAAAAAAAAAGGAAAGTTGAGAAAAAAGAAAAGAAAAATTCCAGTTTGGGATTTGAGTAGTATTAGATGCCTCCTGTGGTTCTTTTATTAATTCAAATGTTCGCGTGTGCCTTGGCCAAGGCCCTTCCTTGTCTCATTGGACTTTGTGCTACTTTAACAAAATATACCACTTCTGTTTGCTTTGATTTATGTATGTACCTCCCTGGGCTTCTCTGTATCAGGATGTATCTTTACGCAGGTACCTAGAATCATGATCAATATAGCAAGAAAAATTAAAATCTCAGCAAACTAGGTTTCTCAACCCGTGTCCCACATACACTCGATGCTGGAGTCACATTGATATGAGTGGGTGGACCACTCACCACTCAAGAAAAACAATTAGAAAATATGGTATCTGTTAGCATACTTTCTGTCAGCTCCCCCCCCTTTCCCCATTCTAGGAAATTTGGGGAGCTTTTGTTTAGCTTGTTCTCTGCTAGCTTACTAGGTGACGTAAACAGCAGTACAACCTGGCAAGAACAGATGGGGACATGCAAGTTCTGTTTGTTAAGAATAAAAAGCAACACTAGTTGCTTTGCTTATAGCAGCTAGCCTGCATAATCCCTTTAACTCCCACTTCTCCAGGTTTGTAATAAAGTGTTCTTAGCTTGATTTACTACTAGGGATGGGTTGGAAAAAATGGGTCATTGAAAGGGTAACCTTTATCTATCCTCCCCCCAAAACTGAATTATGGAAATTTCAGGCTGCCCAATATTTTTGTTATAAATACTTAGACCATTGCAATCCCACGCCTGTTTCAAAACTCATTTGTGTCCACGTAAGGCAATATGGCTGGACCAGACCCAGTTGGGGAAAAATCAATGCTCACTTTCTGTACATGAGTTTACTCAAAGCTGTTGTTTTCTTCCGCCCAGTTTCGTCATTCTGTATTTCTCCGGAAGAACCAGTTGTCATGCAGAAGGCTCTGCTCTCTAATGACTCACAAAATATTCCAGACCAAACTTTTTTTTTCCTGCAAGACTTTAGTAGATTTCATTTCTAAGTGTGGAGTCATTGTTTTATGAATTGCTAATATCAATTTGTCTTTCTTTCCTTCTTTTTCCTTTACTGAATAATAAACGGAATGGTTAGAGCTTTAACAACCAAGACATAAATAAGAGAAACAGCTCGAAAGCAGAACACTGTGTGCCTGTTATACGATCAGCTCCTTTCAGATCCTCCGTAAGGATTAAGGACTAAATGAATCTTTTCACATATTGTTACTCGGACACAAGGCACAGAATCAACTTCATTCTTCTCCTTTGAACCAAAACGACAATCATACTGGGAAGCCCCCCCACCATCCCCTGAGTCAATTAAAGATCCTGTTACTGGAGTTATTTTAAATGGGTGTGTATAAAGCGCTAGGGGACAGATTGTAGGATATAATCCTCAACTGACAGAGGGGAATGTACTAAAAGTCCCCCAGGAGATCACCCATCTTGATGTTTGTGAGACACATGGTAGCAGAGATGGACAAACCAATTTGAATGAGATAAGAAAAGCCAAGCTTTTTCTACCCTTCCCCCAAATCCTCAGCCACCTCACAAGCTGAAGCTTTCAAACACACTTAGTGCTGAGGCAATGTGACATGGGCGGTAGATTAGCACACCCACACAATGCACACAGGGAGGGCACCTCCTGTATTGACGCCAACCTCGCAAAATCAGCTGCTGCACGTAGGCCAAAAGCCAGCTCGGAAAGACCGGAATCATATCCTTAACTCTGCCTTTATTTTTAGGGCTCAACTGGGAGTCAGGGAGAAGAAAGTTCTGTAGATTCTTGAAAAGTCCTGAGGTGGACTAATTTTATTAAGGAAAAACAAATCTTCAGGGTATGCTTTTTTTTTTTTTTTTTTTTTTTTTTTTTTGCTAGGTTGTGGTGGTATTCAGGGGCCATTGGTGGGGAGAGCTGAAGGGGTCAAAGAGACCAGGGTTCACCCACATCCAGATCTAAAAGCAGAAATCTTGCACATTTTTCTAATTTCTACATATCGTCTTATATTAGTATTTAGAAGCCTCATCATTCTTGTGCCTTTTCTCTGCTGGTTATATCCTAACGCTTCCAGGAAGAAAAGGAGGGCACCTACCCCCACAGGGGCACACTGTCACCGGCTTCAGTGGCTGGTCGCGTAGCCCGGTCCCCATGCTGCGGAAAAGGAAGATTCCCCGTAATTTCTGCTGGAAAGGAGACCACGTGAGTACAAGCACACGAGTCTGGCATCCCTATGATCTAATAAGGCTTTCTTGGTCTTTGCTTTAACCTCCCACAAAAATAACAGGGTTAGAAAACCACGATTTGAAAACTATGAGTTGCTTAGAGGCCAGTTTCTCTTAGGCTAACAGATGACTACGTACATTTGTTTCCGAAGGTTTCACATATCCTAAGCCCAAGCACACACTAAAGCTCACGTGCCCACTCTGAAATGTTTCCATGCCACTAGGCTTTATCTTCTTTACCTGACATCTCCTATCGCTTGCATATGCACTCCCAACCTCACACCAAATTGAAGCGGTCAAATTTTAATAGCGTCCATTTGAGTCATTACCATAGGATGTGGAAAATGAAAAAGTAAGGATTTTGTTTTCTTTCCCCCTCCTAGATTTTACCAGATTTTAATATTTACTTTGTTTACGTTTAGCCCTATACATTTTTTGAAATCATGGTGTTAAATTTTCTGTTGAATGACATTTAACTCACTCAGGTTTCCCACACAATAAGATTTTCATTAAAACAGAGAATACTTGTGACCCAGCGGTTGAGACAAAAGATATAATGCAGCTGAGAAATGTAAAACATATGACGTGGTGAAAAGAGTGAATGCGGAATGGGAATATGCACAGCATCTCCTACGTGGTCCTTTCAAGTGTAGTTGGGAAAAGGAAGTTAAAGTAACATCTCCTCAGGAAGTAGCCTCTGAAGAAATGGATAGGAAGCTTTGGTCAGGGTATTGGTGTATCCACTTTATGGAAAACCCAACTTCGTGAGAGCAGGGATTTTCCCCAGGAATTCATGAACATTTTTTAGAGATGACAAAACTCAAGTCCAGAAATGGAGCTGATAATCTGGAACCAATAGACATACTAAAGTCACATAAGTCCTTTCAAAACATGGTGTAAAGCTACCATAAAAATTTTTCAGCCTTCAGTGGGTGGGGGTGGGAGGGCGGGGTGGGGAGCTTTTCCAATTCCCTTATGGAACTATTTTGTTCTGCCCATCTGCACTAACTCATGCTATTGGAGTATACGTCTCAAAATTCCCAAGTACTGCCTGATAGCTCTACCAACCATTTATTGGCTTCTTGAAAGAACCTTTGATTTCACAGAATACTACTATTTCAACACATTCTCTATCTTTCCTTTCCTTTCCTTTTTTTTTTTTTTTTTACTTTCATATATTGCTTATATCCTATAGACACAGGAACATCTTGTTGGAAACAATCATGTGTCTTCCCACAGCCTTAGCCAATTATAAATAACTTCTGAGGTGTGGAAATAGGGACAAGATCTTTATTTTCAGACCTACTCTTGAACTATATATTAGCTTATACATTGCGTAATAACAACAACATTAAAATGATTAATGTGAAATCTGTTCAGAGATGCTTTTGACCGTCTCTTTGAATAAACAAACACTACGGAACTCATAAATCATGTGTACCCAGGCACTCATTTGCCAAAGTGATAGCCCTAAATATGTAGTCCAACTATTTTCATATCCATTTTATGGGTCTGGCTCTGTAGAAGAATATTCTTGTGCCTTTAAAGTCATTATTCTGATGGTCTTATATGCTGGTTATATGTGTGGCTCAAAAAGGAAAAATTTTCTTTCAAATATTTATGATTCCTTTTTTGTCATCTGCGTGTGTTATTAATTAATGATTGCTAGCTCCCTTTGTATATTTAGAAGATATCGGTCTGATTTCCACCCTATGTCTTTAAATTACTTGGTTTACACAGCCTGTCAATGTACTCAGCACAGTGACTTATGCAGAACTGATGGTAAATTCAGTTTGTTTAATCATGTGTCCTCTCCTCTCCTTTTTTATTTATTCTTAAAATCTGATGGAGGGTTGAGGGAGATGAAAAATCCATCCTCCGTCTGTACTCAAGGAGTCCCTTTTCCGTGTTTGAATGGTCTAGGTAAACAAATCTCTAATATACACAGTACAAACTATGATAGCACGCCTTCCCAATTACGGTCTCCACCTTGTGTCTAATATCAAGAGGCAGTGGGAAATCCTTTACCTCTTCTAAAATAGCAGTCAAGCTTTTAAAATGTTTTCCTGCTTAGTAGACAAATTTTTCCCCCTAACTACTAAAAATACAAACCAAACAAAGCCCCAAACCCAAATAAACAAAAATCTAAAATTCTGTTTGTTTTGTGTTTTCTTCCATTTCTAATTCCATTGACTTGACTTCAGCGCACAGAACTACCCTCCCACCTTGGGCAGTCAATCAGGCCACATGGAGCAAGAGCCCTCAAGCTGGGGATACTGGATGCAGTGAAGAAATACTATAAACTGTAAATCAAAGATGATGTCTAGTTTATGAGAATTTTGCCTGAAGACACATTTTTATTCCCCAAAGCCTCTTTGCTGAAGCATTTATTACGGTTCCTAATTCCTCTTGCAAACTTAGTTAATACTCATGGATATCTTTTGCATACAGAGCAGGGCACATGCCATCGGAACTGATGTGCCTGTCTGGCAAACGCAGAGCGGAGCAGAGTCGATTACAGAGAGGAAGGCGGACAGTGGGACGATGCGCTGCCTAAGTGACATGCTGCCCGACAGTTCAGTCCGTGAGCCATTCTGGACAGCCTGCACTGAGTACCACCTTCTTAGGACCATTCGCTGGAAAGTTCACACTTTGAGAAAAAGTCATCCTTCTATGTTCTCTAAATGCAACTTCATAACTAGTTTTGAAATGATTAGAAAAATTTGCTCTCTTCCTTCAAGCCGGTGTTTATTTAATTCATATTTCTGAAGTTTTCTGGCTTGGTTTCACTTGAAAGTCAACATTCTTGGCCTCCTCCTCTAGTCTCAGCATGTTTAAGTCGAGATGGTGCTCTTTCTTGTTTCCTTAAAAGCTCTTGCCAACTCCCTGGGCATGTGTCTTCTGCTCATCTTCTGGGAGTTCCCAATAAATACATGTCGTGATTTTTCCAATTAGTCAAAAATTCAAAGCTCACTTTCTTTACATGTGAACTGAATTCTCTTCATTCACAAAGGTATCTTATATTTGGTGCCTTCCCAATGCCTGGAAAAGTCAGGCTTTGTAAACCCTTAAAAATGTCCTCCATCTTTCTTCGCCCCCAGCTCCCCATCAAGACATGG
The DNA here is from genome assembly GCF_023065955.2 of Ursus arctos. NCBI lineage: Eukaryota > Metazoa > Chordata > Mammalia > Carnivora > Ursidae > Ursus > Ursus arctos. Next base: position 11,787,788 of record NW_026622974.1, on the reverse strand, counting down.
CTGACTAACCCTCAAGTCCACAAGTCAGGTTGTCCCACCTGCGTGTGATCACCTGTCACATCCTGCTGCAACCGACTTCTGTGGACAGAGATTCCCATAACCTACTCCTAGTTTTTGCCCACTCGCTTTAAGCAAAATTCTCTACAGTCAAATCCTGAACTTATAAAGGCATATGGATAGCTTCTTGAGAGTCAATTGAAATATACTTTGACCTGGATGGAAGAAAAATGTGTTCTCCCTTGGAATATGCACTATTTTCCCAATGTTCAGAAAGGCATTTTTTATTGCATCCACATAAATGCATCTCTCAGGAAAACAGGTCTGGAACCCAAACCACAAGCCTCCCTCCCCTTCGCCACATTGCACTCCATTTAGCATTTGCTTTGTTCATCTGGCAGTTGCCATATACTACCATGTTATTGTTGGTTTTTTTCTTTCAGATGACATTCCCTATTAAATCCAAGACCTGTGAGAATGCCAAGAGTTACCTCTTTGATACTAGGTTTTGGATTCCCGGGGCTGGTTTGATCATTCCAAGCCTCCTTGGCACTAGATGTTGCCTATGTGTATGTCATTGTGCTGCTGATACGCAGGCCTGGCATGAAGCTCTGGCTTAAGATGATGGAAATCAATGAGAAAAAGAACTGCTCACTGATATATTGTAAACAGTCCCTTAGGAATTCTATGCTGGAGGTGAACTCTCCAGGAGGGGAAAGCATGTCTAGCCTCAGGTAGAGCCTTTCCTGGCTTTTCTCTAGCCCAGTCTCCTTGAGCTGAGATATATAGAGCCCAGGACTCTGTGTCCAGAAGGGTGCTCTGAAATTTTCAGCACAAGGAACCAAAGAAGTGATGAGAAATTTGCTTGGACTCTTTGGAGTCCTAAAAAAAAAATAAAAAAATAAAAAAAGAAAGAAAGAAAGAAAAAGAAAACCAAAGTCATAGGCTGAAGGATACCTAGATTCGGAAGAGTTACTTTAGTTAATTTAGTTTCTTCAGTATACCAAAGTATCTTTCACTTTCCCTACTGGAGGGAAAGTGGCTGGTTTCAGAATTCTGTCTTTTCACCTCTCCATCATGTACTTTTCCTCCTTTCAATGATGCCCCTTTCAGGTTCCCTGTATCCATATGCTTTCTCTCCCCACCTCATCTTTCTATTTTCCTTCTCATTCCAAAAATGTCCATTTAAATATTAGATTTCAGGGGCACCTGGGTAGCTCAGTCGTTAAGCATCTGCCTTCGGCTCAGGTCATGATCCCAGAGTCCTGGGATCGAGCCCTGCATTGGACTCCCTGCTCCACTGGGAGCCTGCTTCTTCCTCTCCCACTCCCCCTGCTTGTGTTCCTTCTCTCGCTGGCTGTTTCTCTCTTTGTCAAATAAATAAATAAAATCTTAAATAAATATTAGATTTCAGTTCACACTAAAGAATAAATGACTGATAACATTTGTGTGTAAAGAATGCAAATTGCATACATGATATTTAAGAATATGAAAAAAGACTGGAACTCTTACTGTGAATTTTGGGAATTAACCCAGGGGAATACGGTTAGGGGGAAAGAAGCCCAATCAAGACTTGTAACATTGTGCAAAGTAGGCAGTACTCTACCCCGTCTATACAGTCTCTGCTTGAGAAATGGTAACTTTATGGTATTTTTCTCATGAAGATGCCCTGTCCTCTGCCATACACCAGCTCTAACCCTGAAGGAGAGAACAAATATGAAAAAATATATGAGTAAGTCGTCTAAGAATCAGAGGCATTCTAATAGAATGGTGCAATCCAAAAAGCCATCTTTTATCCCAATAGCTCCACATTCCATGTCAGACTGCTGGTGTCAGCCTCCACATTCTCTTGTTTTAATACACGACTCAGATCTGGTGATTCACAAACCACATAAGATCATATATCTTGCCTGTAACAAGTGATCATTCATCCATCTTATCAACAAATTGAATGCTTTTTACTAGCTAGGAACTCTGATAGCTCATAGAACAATGTTTATCAACCAGGGTGTCCTACCGCACTGCAGTGTTGATTCACATGTTTGGTAAATACCTTTTGAGCAGGCACTTTATGCCAGACTCTATTCTTACTACGATGAACACAGTAGTTACCATGGCAAAGACCTTCTTTGCATGTAGCAGGGTTTTCTTTATTTTTTTAACAAAGAATTTCCAAAACCTTTTGTCGCAAGGCATTTTCAAAAAAATTCCCAACAAGAATGCACCCTCACTTACTTGCATTCCAACACACCTTTCCAAGGAGAGTTATTTCCCTATGTTCTTCCATGAGCATGTCACACAGGAGAATATTAAAATTAGCATTTTGTGCAAGCAACATTTTTGGCAGTTACGTTTTAATGAAACTGAGTAGGTTTTACAATCAACAACCCCCAAACCCATTCAATATCACACTAAATTCAGAAAACGGTCTTTTGAATGATGGTGGTCCCCACCAACACAAGACTCAAATGATTCTCAGTACTTGGTTGGATTTATAACATACCTTCATCGTTGGCTTCCATTTGGTTATTAGGAGCAGATTAAAGCTCTGAGTGTATCTGCTACCATCCAATGACCTGAGGCATATATAACTTTGGGAAAAGTATTACCATCAATATCACTTTTACAGTCCACCCTTAAGAACTAGACATGGCCGTGAATGCTGAATGAGTGAATGAACCAGAATCTAAATGATATCTGTCTAAATCCTCCACGCCAGACTTCGCTTGACCTTGGTGGAGATGGGAAGGTTTAATGACTGTGCTATTGAAACGTCTCTTTTCCCCTCCTAATCCTTGCCAAGTTTTCTCTGTATCTCGGGTACATTCCTCCCGTCCTACTCTATACTTATTTGAGTCTTCTTTGGGAGAAGTTGGTCACCAAATATCTGAAATTTGGCAACTTTCCTAGCAAATCCAGACATCGGAGTTACAGTATTGGAAAAAAATGAAAATTAATAACCATGGTAGTCTTTGCTAGACCTTGTTTTCCTAACTGCCAAGACCTTCCTTTCTTAAAGCAGTGTCTCCTGTCACTCTAAATCTACCTGAAGAAGGACCCGCCAGGTGCTAGGGGAAGGGTTAGGGCAGTGATCTAATCTCCGCAAGGGCCTTTCACCATCCATCCTGCTTCATTCCTGCAGGACCTCTGTCATCTGGGACCCTCACTTCCACTGTTTAGATCACCCAGATGCAGCCTTTCTTCAGTGCATGTTAACACAACTGCTTGATTCCATCAGAATTAGTTAAATAGTTAGTGAAATGTGTTTGGTATACGTGAAAAAAAGAGCCAACCAACATAATTAAAGAACTTTCAAGGAGTGGTGCCCGTTTGCATATTAACTTGGTGGTGAAAAGCTAGCCGCTGGGGACTCTATACATCCGGGAGTAGTAGGCAACAGAGCCTCAGCCCAAAGAATCTATTGTTAAGTTTCAGAACCTCACAAACGTGCAAATACTGCACGTTAGGGACAATTCACCATGAGTCAAAGTTATAGAAAAAACATGGAAGAGAATGTGAATGCTGGGTAGTCGGGTAGCCCAACGCTTCCCACTTGGGAAATTGTTCAGCACATTCCTAATTAGGGCCATATTTTATTAGCAAAAAAATATAAAAAAGTGGCAATCAATAGAGCAAGGACATTTCTTATCAGTATCTCTCTACTGGGGAGCCCACTGCTCCATGAAGATCTATTACTCTGCACTGGTAACTTTGAAGACTTTTGCAAGTACCATGTAGCGATTAAGGAGGGAGGAGTGAGAGCTTGAACAATGCCAGAATCTTAACATAACATCTGTGCGTAACTTCGTGAATCCCAGATAAAAATAAGTTTCTCAATATTTCCAGGAATTCAATATAATCTTCAGTAAAAAATGTGGGAACTTACTGGAGTAGCAACAAAGGGGATTTAACGCATTTTAAAAGGTGAAAAAAAAAACCATACAGTGTCTGAAATTATTCGGTTTAAAAGTGGTGAACTGGAGATCTCTGAAAAGACACAGACCTCGATTTGCCTTTTCCAAGGAATTTACCCGGGCTTAACCACTTTCTATAATTTTTAACTTGTTATACTATCAACTTTAATGCACAGGCTCCCACAGAATTCTGCCCCCGCTTATAAATCGTGCGTCAGTTGTTGGCTGTGTTTATGTCTCATTTCCTTTATCATGTTACGAACGAAGCAGCAGCGTGTTTCCTCCTCACCCTGTGCCTCTTTCCGCATCGAAGGCTGCTGAGCTGTGCGTGGTGCGCAGTCAGAAATGCCTATTGAATGAACTTCTTGTCTATGTTGATCCTATTAACCAGATAATTGCCTAATCTCCACTTGGCTTTGTGCTCCATAGGCACAACATAACAGGTGAAGTGAATAAAAGCTCTCTTCGAGCAAATACGCTCATGAATGGGGTCTTTTTCCGAGAGGGCATGGTCGCCTGTTCCTCTGGAAGACAATGATCATCTCACACCAATGAGCAGATTAGACCCAGAGCAAAGTTGACCCAAAAGATCAGATTTTGTATCAACACAGACAAATCTTTACAGAGGAGAAGGAGGGGGAGGCTGCACACCTACCAGCCCTTGGCCTTCCCTTCTGCACTTTTCTCTGAGCAGACAGCGAACCACAGACATTCCAATCACCATCAACACTGTTTACTTGGGCTGAGGCAAAACTCAATAAGATCGATTCCAAGTTACAGAGCCAGATATACGGAGGAGGAGAGCTGTAGTATGAACGCAAAAGAAAAAAGAGAGAGAGAGAGAGAGAGAGAGAAGGAAGGACAAGAAAAAGGATCTGTGCTCACACAGACGATAGTCGGGTTGCTAAACATGTCCTGAGTTCGTGGGGAAACAATCCATCTCTCAACAGATCCATTGTATCTGAGTTAATCAGATACGGTTAACCAGCATTGCAGGCGACGTTCTACTATTCTTGAAGGTCAAGAATGTTCACTTGAAGAAAGTTATTTCAAGCAGCTACCTGTATGTCTTATATCCCGACTCTTGATATATAAAAAATAAATAAATAAATAAATAAATATGTGACCCATCGTAATATTTTCATATTGGGTAACTACAGAGAATATTTTGGCAAGGGTACTTAATCTAAAATGTTCAATTTTAATCAGTTTGAACTATGGTCTGTCTTTCTGTGAACTGAAAGCCACCAATCAATTTTCCTTTATCTTTTTTTCTGTTTTTCTTACCCAAGGCAATGCCTTTTGTAAAAGGGTATTTATTTTTAATGGATTTTTTAATGAATTTTTCAGTCAAGCTATTAATAATGCCATTAATTATAGGCAGCTTGTATTAAAGTGCACACTGGCCTCTTAATCCTGACCCCCAGCTATTGGCTTGCAGCTAATCCAGCCTGGTGCTTGGCAGAGAAGGGCAGGACTCAGCCAGCGGCTGCTAGGAGACAGGACGGGGAAAGGCAGGACCATGGGATAAGAGGGAGGAGGGCTCAAATAGAACGTTTCGTCTCTTCTTTGCCAGAGGGCCTGAAGTTTAAAGCCAGATGATGTGTGAGTGGGGTGGGATAATCCTGTGGATGCCATGCAAGCACTTAGGAAGAACTTCCCAATGGAAGGGCTTTGCTCTGCCTTCAAGGCCTGGCCGGGTTGATAACCCCACAGGAACACTGCGCTCCCTCACCTGAGGCAGTCATGTGCCACTGCCTGGGCTTCAATCTGCTTAAATCGACCAGACAGAAGCCTCGGCCACATAATGGATTCCAATCCCTAGCTTTCTTTCCTTCCCCGCCCCAGCTTCCCAGGGTTAGGAAGAGTGTTTAATTACCATTCGCTTTCAAGATAATTCAATGTTCCAGGATTTCATCCATTAGTGAGAAGGCTGCTGTGGGTTTCTGGCGCAGGGCGTGTTGTGTATTTTTAGGAATGTTGGCAGGTAGCACAGGCCAACTATCAGGTTTCCGTGAGGAACAGCAAGCTTTGGGGCGTCTTCTGCTCATTGTTCCGGTGGATGTGGGAGTTCCCTTTGAAAGAAGGAAGCCGGTCTAATCTGAAGTGGCGGGGGAAAAGGTTTCAGGGGCTAGAGCAACCCAAACGGGAGAAAGGAAACATCAACACTAATGCTAGAAAACAGGGAAAGTAGACATACAATCGTGAAAGCACGGCAGCTGAATGAGATTTTGATCACGACTGTGAGACAAAAAGGCAGGAAAATAGGAACTCATGGGTCTTCCTGACAGCAACTTATTTTGTCTCTCAAAAGGAAGTGGTTGTGTGTAATTGGTATGAGAGAAAATATTGTTTCTCATAACAAATCCATTCCAATAAAAATAAACAATAAGCCTAGTGGCATTAGAATATGAAAGATAAGTAACAGCTATCTGCTGGTGCTAGGATTCTGACGTGAACCAAGGGGAAACCTTGCTTCTAATAAATACCCCCAAATAAGTCTGGGTTCAATTCTCGAAAGAAATGAGAAAATTTTAAGGGGCTTATTTTCACATTGGGTTGTGAAATAAATATTTACATCATGTGTAGAAATGGAAGAGTTTCATGAAGAGTTGATTTCAGAACCAATTGGTTTATTACCGACACTCGACTTTTATTTTTTCAACTGTAAACATTATCGGTTTCTCATCTGCCTAAAAGGATTCCTGACATTAAAAATAAAACAGCATATTAACGTGTTGTTTTGACTAGGACAAATTAGAAAAGTATCGTCACGTTAGATTAAATGGCTTTTTCATGTAACCAGTGTATATTATATGGTTTGCACGGGTCTGGTATTGTGCCACATTTTGTGAATGGAATGATGAACAAAACAGCATAGTTCTACCCTCACAGCGCTTCAAGTTAACGCAGGTCCCTTGGCAATGCCCACACCTACCCTCCTCCCCAAAAGTTTTTCTCCCCTACTTCTGCCAGAACCATATAGGAAACAAAAATTAATTCAGGGTTTGCTAGTATGCATGCCACCACCAAAATGTTCTTAAAGAATACTGGAGATTGCTAATATCAAGGACATAGAAAATAACTTGTTTCCTTCATTACTTCTACCTTGGATGAGCAGAACGTTTTTTGATGAAGCTAAGAGCATGCGTCTTGATTCACCTAAGACAATCCTCTCGGATGGTATCTGATGAAGTTACCATAAGGAAGAGTTTTATGGGGCATTAGCTCACCGCCACGGGGAGCTGCTGGGCTCAAGGATCTCTGTGTTACATCATCTGTCAGGAAATATGAAGAAATTCCCTCTTCAGTTCATCACTTTCTGGCCTAAGTCCATGCTCTTTTAAGCTCTAGGCACTTGATGGTCAAGCCAGACCCTGAACTCTAGACAGAGGAAGCAGAAATGTTCTTCATATGCCCCAAACAGTTATTCAATGTATCTTATTTTCTTGGTATATGGGAGAATTTGGATTATGATCTCAAAAGCTAAGTAGAGTTCTCCTATATACCACCAATAGTTCGTATGTTTGACTTCCACCAAACTCAATTTTAGGGGAGCAACATTTTTTTTTCTTTTCTCAGTCTTTTCAGTCTAGCTCACTGAAAGACAGAACTGACGCTGAGAACCCCTGAGTGAATAAGAGAGTAAAGTGGAAAAGCTAAAATGAAATTAATTTAAAGTAAGACACGAGGGAATTGAAATTTTGTGTTCTGGGAAGTTGGTTCCTGGTAAATTGTCATTGAACACTTAATCCTTTTATTCTTTCTTTGACCCCTAACTTAACCATCTACAAGCTGGATAAACTTGAAGATGTTATTATTTAACCTCTCTAACCTGCTGTTTACTCATCTTTAAAATGGGAATAAAAGTCTCTACTTCTCAGGGTAATGAATGCAAAGTCCCCATGAAAGACAATGAGTGGGAGCTCAATATATGGTAGTAAGCTTATTATTACCCTAGTTGCCTCCTGACACTGCATAAATTAAAACCATATCACATGGCATTCTTTTTTTTTTTTTTTTTTTTTTTTTTTAGCATGCCCTTTCCGGGAAAATAACTATGTCCATTCCTTGATGTAACTCCTATGCTTTACTGCACGCACTTGATTTAGCTGGAGATAAGACCTCATAGTCTGTTGTTTGACTGTAAGAGCTTATAGATCTCGAAGCCAGCTTCACACAACTAACAGATGCAAAGGCAAACAAAATTCCCAGCTAAATGTTACTTAGAGCGTTCCTAGTTCCTCTGTGAATTTCTACATGCTTAAAAATACATGGAATCATTTTTTAATACAAAGGTTTCATGTTCTGGATGGCTTATCAGGGTTGAAACTCAAAATCCAACTCAGTTGAGACAAACCATTGCAATCAGTTTACTGTTGCTCTGCTTCCTGACTGGAGATGAGGAAAAGGCTATGTAGCTTTAATTTTATGAGCACTCGACCTGAAACTCACTGAAGGAATACTCTGTACTCACGCTTCTGAGCTAGGCATTCTTTCCACCAGATTGATGGGTTTGTAAATTGCGTCCTAAAACAAGCAGTAGAGTGAAGACAGACTACTGGTGACAGACTCCAGAAGTTCTGGTGGTCCAGGTCACACGGGTGTGGCCATGGAGCCTCTCTCAGAAGATACTGCAGGGGAAGCTTCATGGTTTAGTTGTCCCAAAGTGTTAGTGGTTTTCTAGGTTTGGTCTTCTGTGTTAACTCAAAACTTGAAAAATTTTCAGGACAAATAAAACCATAAATTTACTTCTCTGATTTCAAGTCTGTTGATGGCTTTATCACATATCCAAAATTCTTCCTGTTTTTCCCTCAGACTTCCTGTTGTTACGATGGGGACAACTAGAGAGTTGACTCAAAGCCCAACATTTGATGTTAGCTTCATTATCAAGCCAGACCAGTCAGAGTCCTAGAAGGTTCCTAGTTCATTTAGATATTTGTAGCACAGATCAGAGCTGTGAACAAGACAAAAAGTTGTTCTCTTATGCAACATTCATTTTGGAATAAATACAGGACTCAGAGGCTTAATTCTTCTGATAACAACAAAAAAAGCAACATTGTGTCTCAGTGAATATATATTTTATGTCTCTGCTCATGCCAGCTCTTCAATGTCTTAATCCAATTTTATCTACAGTTTTCACAATTTTTATATTTTTATTGATTATGTGGACATTAAAGTATAATTTCTAGGACATTTTTCTAAAGAAAAGTTTTGTGAAAAGAGTAACATCATCTCTCAATTCGGCTTAGTTTTATATGACTGTGTCATTGACTATATTCATAGTCTTTCTCCAGCATGAGATACTGCAGTTTTATACACCATGGAAGCTGGGGCAGAATATAAATCTTACACTTAAACAGATTTAAAATAAGTCAGGTACAAGATAAGATAAATATTTGTGAGATAAGATTGAGAAGGATCTAATTGTTTTCCCAAGGGGTACAAAATAAAACACAGAATTTTTTGGTACATCAAGGTTGGAATTATCAGACAAAGCCTTAAGGAACTTAATTTTATAATGCTTCTGACCCTCTTTACCTCCCACACCCATTCCCAAATAAAGAGCACAAAATACTCAGTTTCCGTCTGAAAGAGAAAGCAATCTGTGCTCATGGATGGTATCCTATATAAAAGTAATGACTCACTTTCCCCAGTTCCTTGTTCACTCTGGCATGCCACTCTATAAAATGGAATGGAATAAGCCCTTGCTTGTATATGGCAGCCCACCTAGAGACTACAAACTGCCTTTACATCATTCATTTCTTCATACTACCCATGTGGTAACTGTAAGCAGGAGATAGAAAAGAGGTTGCTATCATTATAGATTAGGAAGTTCAGGCTCAGAAAATTCAAGATAAGTTTACCATCCTATAACTTGAAATGTCAGAGTTAGGATTTGATCTCAGATCATCTGAGTCCCCATCCACTGTGCTTTCCATCACACCAAGCAATACTCATGGTACTTATAGTTGACAGAAGTTAACGTGACTTCCTATAACGTGTGAACAAAAAGCTATGATAGAAACTGGGTTGGTCAAAGTTTCCCTGCAACCCTAGCATTCTAATGGTGTTTCTGGACCATGCCGGAATATTTAGTTTACGTGGTGAGGAACATGAGGACCCCAACTAGAATCATCTTTCTCTCCCCTTACAAGTGCTACAGACATTCCTCACAAGACTTCTGGTTCCACATCAGATAAGAGAAGGAGACATAGCACTTGCAGTGAAAGACTATAAAAATTAAAAATAAATCTTTAACAAATCTAGTTCATTAAAATTATAAAGTAGTCAATCAAGGAAGGTAATTTCCTCAAGATGTCTTAGAAAATCAAATAGTAACTTAAGAATTCTGAAGGAAAGATGAGCTAAAATGAATTCTTGAATAATTCCACATCTATCCAACTCACTCCTTCACCCAACTGGTGGTGGGTGTGAGGGATGGGGGAGCCCAGAGGATGATGCAAGTTCCTTTAGGGTTTCTAATTATAGGCGAATGATCTGGGGAAATGACTCCTGTTCAGACACAAGGGAAAGGGAATTAGTTCTTCTGGACTCCTCTTTCTTCCCTCTTTCAGTCAATGTGCTGGCAGGGCAAACTAGTGTGTTGCCAAACTCTTTACCCTTTGTACATGGTCAGTCAGGTGTCTTCCTCTCTTCCTCTCTTGGTCTTTTCATAACCCTCAGAGGAAATGTACCTGATACTCAGACAGTGTTGCCAAAATTAATTTCCAATAGGTAAATCTATCACTATTTCAAATCCTTGATCTGTTGCTTGTTTCTCTTGTTCGTTTTTGCCCTTTCTTTCTCATCCATCTTGATGGTGTGTCTTTAAAAAATATTTTTAGGCTTTCTGGAAAAGACTTCAGTATTGCTCACAATCCCACTACTTTCCTTTTCCTAGGGAAGTTTCGAATGGCTGATGCTTTGTTTCATGTCACCTGCTAGTTGTTTTACTTTGACAGAGCTGGGTTATGGATTCAAGGGAAGGAAAGAGTAAAAGAACAAAAGGAGTCCAATTCAATGCTTGAGATTTTCTATCTTCCCAGTGGGACTGTGTTTTTGTTTGTTCTTCAGAGGAATGATGAATACTGATGAGACTAAATTTAAGACCCACAGGGAAGTTGTATGTACTATAAAATTCTTTGGGTCCCTAACAGGGTAACACACTTTATGATTTCAAAAAGTGCTGATGAATTTCAGTAAAGACCCGTGTAAATTTTTTTTTAAGGCAAAGTAAATAAAATGCCCAGGGGATTGGAGTTCTCTCTTATTTCTCACTTTCTCTGTTTTTTTCTGAACTCTGGAAGCCCCCACCCTTCCAACATTTCTCCAGGGAGAAATACAATTCCCAAGGTTGTAGCAACAGCAAAAATGACAATCAGTGAGCCTGCAGAGTACACAAAGGCTCTGCTTGTGTACAGAATCTGTTTTATTGGCCCAATTTAACAAACTCCTTCCATCTAGTCCTGTGAATAGTGGGAATTGGGACATGGCTCCTGGAATCCAAGACTGTCTTACAGATTCCTGGCAAGAGAAAGCAAGTCAAACGTTCAGTTCTATCTGATCTCACCACCTGCAGATAGATGTGGTGGTGTAATGTAATTGTGGAACCGGTAGCAGAAAGGGACACGGGTATAAACTCACACCTAAGGTGATTTGTGAATCCCAAGAAATCATGATATACTTGTCCCTTTTACCTTATGGCTTGTCTGGCTATATATAAAGAAAACTGGAATATCTAACAATAAAGTTCAATATGTGCTTAAATATACAGATTTTATTTTATAGTTACCTTTAAAGGACAAACTGATAAACATTAATCTTTCTTTAATTTTATTTTTAAGTAATCTCTACCAACATGGGGCTTGAACTCACAACCCTGAGATCAAGAGTCACATGCTCTTCTAACTTAGCCAGCCATGCACCCCTTGATAAACATTAATCTTAAGTCATTTGAATCAACCACAAGAAAATAAAATCTAGAAGTATGACTTCTTCACCTGTTCCGTTACATTCTTTTTCTCATTGGCAGCAAGAAATTCTAGTATAGCTCAGTACAGTTTATCTAGTCTAGTCAAGCCTATCAGGGGTCAGTAAAGTTTCAGAAAAAGTCCAGAGAGTAAGTATTTCAGCCTTTATAAGCCATGTGATATCTGTCCGAACTACTCAACCCTGCTGTTGTAGTACAAAAGAAGCCAGAGACAATACGTAAACAAACGGATGTCATTACGTTTCTAATAAAACTTTATTTAAATAAACAGATAGTGGCCTGCCCAAGGGCCATAATTTGCCAACCCCTTTCCACCTCAATGCCTATTAGGTATGGTGTGGAGAAAATTGCCTCCTTGTTTTTTTTTTTTTTTTTAAAGATTTTATCTATTTATTTGACAGAGATAGAGACAGCCAGCGAGAGAGGGAACACAAGCAGGGGGAGTGGGAGAGGAAGAAACAGGCTCCTAGCAGAGGAGCCTGATGTGGGGCTCGATCCCATAACGCCGGGATCACACCCTGAGCCGAAGGCAGACGCTTAACCGCTGTGCCACCCAGGCGCCCCGCCTCCTTGGTTTTTGATACTATCATAAAATTCACAGACTGTTGTAGTTAATATAACCCAAAGTAGAACTCTCCAGTTAATACTTCATCTGTAATATTACTACCTAGAAGGCTACTATTCAATAAGCCTGAAGCTATCTTTCTATTCACTGACAAATCAAGACAGACCGTATTGAATATATACATGAGTAAGGCATCACGCTCAATTCTGTAAAGAAACAAACATATATGAGATCAAATTCTAGATTCTCCAAGGCTCTACAATCTGGTTAGGATTTTAAGGGATTAACCCCTAACTGCAATACAAGATATACTAAAAAAGAACACGTCATATGTAAAGGTATTGATAATGCTTTGTATTGAAATCCAGAAAAAGTAGGAGTGATTGGTAAGGCAGAAAGGACACTAGAGTATCCCCAGGTGTCGGTCAGTGGGCCAAGTGCTTTAGCTTTATATTTTTCTCGTCTAATCCTGGACATTAACCTGAGGCAATGATATTGTTCTTTTCACTTATTCAGATAGGAAACTGAGACTCGAGAGGGATAGAATGATCCAATCCAAAGTATTCTTCCTTGAAGTCATGGTAGCTCACATGAGAATGTTTGCTCACCCTTGCTCAGTACAATTCAGAGAAGCACATGAGAAATTGCACTTCCTGTCAAGAAGCCAAAGCAGAGAGAGACGACATGACTTGTCTCTAGTCTCACAGTATCTTTACGAAAGAGCTGGATTAGAATTTGTATCCTTACATTTTGAAACCCCAACTGCACTCACCACCTGTAAAAGACCAAGATCTAAACCAAACTAACCTGGTTACAATAAAATGGTGAGTGGGACATGAGTTTAACCACTGTTTTAAGATTGGCATTTGGACTATTTTGAATGAAATGCCATAAATAGACCAGTAAGTATAGGAAGGGACTGTGAACCACTAAATTATCCTGGGATGGTACTTCTGCAAACCCTCTGCAAGGCTACACTACCGCAGAATGGATCTCAGAAGCTGTGGGGATAATTACAGTAGTTATCTGCCAGTCTTTAGATTTTCAAGCTCATTATAAATGTCATTGGTTCATTAGGAGATAAGTCATTTCAACTCTGGATCCCAGATTTCTCATCTGGAACAATGAAAAACTGCACCAATACTGATCACTAAGGTTATTTCCAGTTGGAAAAGCCAAATTCAACTGAGATTCTCTTACTTGCTTTGATCTAAACCGAGGAGTTACGTACATTTGGGATTAACCCGCGCATCAGAGCCTCGTTTGAGCACTAAGCAAAAAAACACGGGACCTAACATAGAGCAAGTATAAACAACATCCATGCTAACGACTGCTACCATCTATCTTTTAGAGTAAAAACTCCCCTCTTCTTTTTTTTTTTATTAAGTTAGAGATGCATTTTTTTTTTAATGTATTCCATGACTTTGGCATTTTTCATGAATACTCCGAAGTCAGAGTCAGGAAGATGTTGGAGCTAATGAAAAGGCTTTGAGAAGAGAAAGTTCGGGCCAGTGTCTTCCTTCTGAGCAATGCTGAGTGAATCCGAGGCCCCAGAGCAAGGAACCAGGTCATCAGCCGCTAATGGTTTCCCATCTTTCCCTTTTAGGAGCTAGGATTCAGGATCATCTGGTTTGAGCTCAGTCCCTCTTTCTTACGTTACACGTGCTACGCACATCACACGAACACCCTGCCTAGACCAGCCAGACACATTGCTGGGCATCTCCGTACTTAGCACGGGGAGCCGGATCAATTAGTCCCTTTAACGGGAGCTCCCCAGCCAGCCTCCCTCTGGAAAATAGGTGAGAAATTCTTACATTCCTCTCAATATGTTAATCAGACAACTGGTATCACAGTTCTCTAACTGTGTAATACCAGTCCCCCTTGGCAGATATATTTTATTTGGATAATGATGTGAAATTTAAGATCTATGTTTCAATTGTGCAGAGCCACAGGCAGTTGTCAATTTTAGTGACAGACATAGACCTCGAGCTAAATTCCTGTGCACAAGCAAAAATTCCAACAAGCGTAGCACAATTCTGGTCCCTTAATAGAAATACATTTTCTCCCATCGTGGGGCAGTATTTTTAAACTGTTCATCGCATCTCTTGGTACCGGCAAATCATTAATGCTCTCGAATATTTCCTTTAACATGGGCATTGGTGACTTGAGCCATCAACCAGCCTGACAGGAAATCAGATGGTTATAACCTGATAGCCTACTCCTTCTCTAGGAGAACAGTGCCGAACGCACACCATCCTTTATCCCTCTGCAGTTTCTCCAGCAATGTTGCTTGTTAATAGGTCCAAACTCCAAAGCAGAAAGAAGAGCTCGCAAATGCTGAATTTCGGAGACCTTAGGATCTGCGGACTGGGGAGAATTCCCACTGCTGATCTTGCTGTTGGCAATTACATTAAAGAAACAGCCAGCAAGTGAACTCCATGGCCTGGGGCAGTGGTAATGTGATGAGCGGCCTCTCACCTCTAGGTCACTGGTTCAAATCCAACCGTGGCTAACCGGGGGGATGGGGAGGGGAGGGCTGAACAGTGTCTGGTATTCTAGGTAAAATTATTTGTTAGACTTGCGAAAACACACATCAGATCCTCAGGCAAATGTACCAAAATAAACATCACGATTAATCCTAACCCATCGGTATTATGATTTCGCGCTGAGTTTTAACCTGCGAAGCTGAGAAGGGAGGAAAAACAAGTCTGCAAAGTATGTGTTTCTCCCACAAAACTGACTGCTTTGTATTGTGTCCTAAAGATAAATAAACTGGGGCTTTGTCTAAGTGGAGAGCAAGGCAATTCCAGAGAAACGGCCCCACTTCCCTGAAATGCAAAGCAGGGACAGCAGCAAAAAGAGCTGGCTGAGTTTTTCTGCTTCTACTTGGACAGGGAGAGTGACTTGGGGTACACTCCCAGGCGCTAATTTGGTGGCACAAATAAGAAGACAAAGGATCTGGGGGCAGGGCCAAATACTCACCACGGTTTCTTCCCTGGACCTGATTTCCTTATCTGTAAGAGAAAAGATTTAGGAAAAAAAAATCTCTGAAGCACCTACTAGCTCTGTGATTCTTCTAAGGAGAGCTTGGAGAGCTCAGAGCTCTCATCTGCAAACAGCTTTTTCCTCTCTGAGTAGGCTAGTGTCACCCCACCTCTCTGTGATCCAGCAAAGGCACATCCGAGATCTCTGACAAAGAGACCCACACAGGCTTGGGAGTCACCAGGTGGAGATCTGAAATGCATCTCTGCATCTCTGCTCCTCCCTGCGGCATGACCTTCTGCAGGGGACTTCCCCTTCCGGAGCCCCAGCCTCCTCACCCACAATAGGAGGAGAGACTGCCTCAAAGCGTAGTGGGGATTGAAGAAAATAAATAAAAGAACCTGACACAGTGCCTGGTACATTGCACATATGCAATAAATGGTAGACACTTTACTAGTAATTACCTTTCACCTTCCCCAGAAGCATTGTAAGGTCGGTATTGCTTATTCACTCCCTCCAGGGGTCCTGAAATTTGAACTTATTTTTTATTGATCGGATCTATATAATCAGTACAAGTGAACTACGTGGTGCCGGCCGTTCATCATCACAGCCTCACTTCTGATTAAAGCGAAGATGCCTACTCTGCTTACTTGGAGGGACTTCCAAGACGGATGGGGCAAAACAAAGCGCTTTGAACATGCCTAAGAAAGCCTTTAGTTAGGAGGAACAAAGAAACTGAAGGTATTTCCGAGATTGACTCTTTTTATTTTTTTTTTTAAGAGACTACTGGGGAAAAAATCAACTTTG
Organism: Ursus arctos; assembly: GCF_023065955.2. Lineage (NCBI taxonomy): Eukaryota > Metazoa > Chordata > Mammalia > Carnivora > Ursidae > Ursus > Ursus arctos. The sequence goes on along the minus strand of NW_026622974.1, from coordinate 11,771,530 downwards.
AGAGGGTGATTGGAGATGACTTGACAACTCACGTTCAGTGTCTTTCTGGACTCAGCTTGTTTGTCTACCTCCAGTCCATCTTCTCATAGTTCTCCCAAGCATATACACCCACGTTAGTAACTGCAATGACTTTTCAGTCAACACTGCATGGATAAAAGAAAATCTTTTGGAAGATAAATGCAGGTCTCCCTTGATCACTTAAATTTTTATTTTCATATCTCTAGATCTAGAGCAAGGTTTTTCAACTTTGACACTTTGGACACTTTCGGGAGGATAATACTTCGTTTAGGGGCTGTTCTGTGCTTCTTAGGATGTTCAACAGAATCCTTGGTCTCCAGATACAATCACCAGGTACAAACAGCATAGTCTCACTTGTCACAAGAAAATGTCTCCAGACATTGTGACATGTAGCCCGGGGTGGCCACATCAGTCCAACTGAGAGCCCCACTGCCCTCTTTAAGCCGTCTGGGAAGAGACCACCAGTGGAAGATGAGTAGCTGGCCCTTTCCCGGAGAGCAAGGGAGCTGCACTTTGCCCTGTGTTTACTTAACTTTCAAGTTATCTGTAACGAGTGTTTGTCTTTCTGGTCTCCAATCCCTGCGTGGAGCTATGGATAGATATGTTGGGTTCGAGAAACAGAAACTGGGGTACTAGCATTTGTTTTTATTTGAGTTTTTGAGGTTCTAAGTCCATTGATCTTTGACATCTTGCAGATGGAACACACGATAACATGCATCCAGTGGTTAATTAAAAAAAAAAAATATATATATATATATATATAGCAATTTTCGAGAAAAATCCAGAAAAAAAAAATGGGCGTAGCAGAAATCCAGCCCCAGAGGAACACCACTGCAACAGGAAGTAGTAACTCAGAGCTACAGCATACCAGCTGGAGCCAGAGAGGAGGAAATCAGAGACATAAAGGATGTCTGCCTCACAAACAAAGCTGTGTACTTTCAGAACTCTAGGACAATAAATAGATTCAGTGTTCTTTTATGATTGACTGGCACTTACACTTTATTATGAGTTAATATGTCAAGATAATAACAGAACAGTGTTGCAAATATGCAAAGAAAATTATTGCACAACAGCCTCCATAACTCAAGGGGAAGCAAAAGATAAACAACCCAGCCACACCATCTGAGCAAGAATATGAAACTGGCTAAACTGGACTGGATTGCTGCCCACACTCTGCGCCTCCCAAATGCAGGCCCTGTTCTGAGGTCAGTGTAAGCCATGTCTTGCAAATATCCTCCATTACCAGGTAACTTTGTCAGACACTTCGGCAGCTTGCCCAACTCTCTTCAGGTGCGTGTTGTTGTTACATGTCCACTACAGAAATATGTTATTCCCCCCTTTACCCCCTGCTTTCGTGCTATGCACTGAAATAGCACACTCACAGTTGTCCTTACTAGCTCACATTTTTCTTAAGAACCAGACTTAGATGAGACTGAGGAATAATATACTTGGGAATTCATGACTTTAGACTTCTCCACTTTGCCTGTGCTCACAGTCTGGGGAAAGGAAAGCAGAAATAGGATGGTAGGAAGACGGGATGAAGGAGACAAGAAAGACGAGCTAGATTAAAATATTTTCTACCCATTTGTTGAAAGATCCCTGAAAGATTCCCTTCCTCCCTGTCATTCGCCAGTCACTTTCCCCTTGCAAGAGAATGAGGTGTGTTTATCACTTCGGCATCAAATAAGGGCACCCCGCTGGTTCCACAATAAGACTTCCCTTCTGCAGGAGCTTTCCTAGGATTTGGAATTAACTGATCAGCCATTCCTCTCCAATGTTTTTTCCTTGCTCCCCGTAAGGAATCTAGAAATAAGTGTTTCCCAGCCCCACCCTCCCAATTCCAAATGCCACCAGTGAATTATGCTGTTCACAAATAATTAATAGTACAAGGTCCTTTTCTGAATCAAAGACAGCCACAGTGAGCCTGTGAAGGAGTCCCCAAAGGGTGGATGGAACTCTCCCGGGGCAGAGAAGAGAAGACGCTCTTGGGATATGCAGCCACATACAAGTTATAGTCATAGCCAAACTCCTCTGCTTTCAAATAAAAGAGCAGCAGCACATACATTGTAAACACCTCAAGATTTCACAAAATACTTTTCACTCTAACAATAGTTTTGACAACAACTATAAAAGGAAGTTGCGCTTGGGATTTAAACAAGGCAAGATGCTTACCCCCAAACTCGCTTTCAATAGACACGAATAGAAGATGAGCGACTGACCTTAGTTAATACAACAGCTAAAGAAACTGTGTGGGTTATTTCTGAGTGATCTGTAAAGCAGAGCAGTATCAATTATCTTACAGAATTGCTTGGAGGATCAAACGTGATGGTCTATGAAAGCATTCCGGAAATATAAAAATGACATTTAAATGTAACATGCTATTAACAACCATGGTTATTGGTTTAAACAGCGGCTCAGTGTCTAGTGCGTTATTGCAGCAGATCAGAGGTGTGGAATGAAAGTGAGCTGGGTGACGTTCCGAAGTGCACGTTCTCTCTGCTGTTACCTGTCCACGTTGTTCAAGGACGTGGTGATCTGTTAATTGCATTCTGCTCTTAAGGAGCCTTCACCACCTTGATCACTATTAAGTGCTTGAGGTTATTTGTAGCCCTGGGCTTGTTTTGTCACGTGAGCCAAGGAACCCACTGAAGAGGGTGCAAGGTATGTGGAAGGATCACAGAACACTACCCTGCATTCACATCTTAGTTAAAACTTTTGCTTACTTTTGTGACATTTTCGAAGTTGATAATGTTTAGGAGCCCCATCCCAGCCCTTAAGGGACTTAATACTGAAGATAGATAATTATTACATGGACATGAGCCGTTCAAGTACAAATATTAAAGGAACAAGTGAATAGATAACTCAAATATTGGGGACTGGAGCAAGGCTAACGCGTAGGATCAGGAAGAAGAGTATAGAAACGGGAAGACTGCTCTTTATTTAACGTCCCAGCGATTTCTCTTTGGGAACACTCTTAATTAGAAACAGTTATTTCTTTGACATTAAGGACAGAATCTCTACATTTCTCTGGCAATAAATATCTCTTCTCCAAGAGAAAGTTTCCACTTTTCAGATACTAAATGCATCATTTCTACATTTTACTTGTTGAGAGAGGAAGAAAAGAAGGGACTCCTTTCTGATTATACTACTTTATGTTATTACTCTAGGCAAGAAGATATTTATAGAGAATAAATATCTAAACTACTTAATTAACTAATTAATATATTTGAGTTAATACTTGTCCCAGGTATAATTATTAACATGGTACAATTCCTTCCTTTTTAATAGTGACTTATATTTAAAGTTACTAAAACAATGATTTTTAATATAGATCCTTAAAAAGAGAGGGGACACTATTTTTGCACAAAATCTGTATTAGATGACACTTGAGACCACCCTCATTCGAAGGGGTTTCTGCATATTTTAATAATTTGGAAGGCTGAAAGGCTAAAAAGAATGGCTTTTTCAAATACTGATGATCTTGTCCTCAATTGTGTTTCTTTTCTTTTATAAAGGCTTGTGTTTTTCCTAAGTTTTTTGAGTAATAATTTATAATAAAGAAGAGAAAGCACTTTATATCAAAAAACGGTAATCAGTACTAAATTACAGCGAATAAACACGAAGTCTACATAATAGTAGGAAGTCTGCTAATTTATAGCCAATGCATTATAATGCTAAATATTAATACATTTCTGTTCTGCTGTCACTTAGAGCTTGTTGAATCATGAGCCTCATCAAGGAACCATTACGGGCTCAAGTTAGGTCCCACACAAAGAGAACAACACAGACCTGTTTCCTGCTCCCTTGGGGCTCAGAAACCAATTTATAAAATAATAATGTGGGCAAAAAATTTATAGACAATGGGAAAGAAAATGAAATCATCATCTTTATAAGCACTATTTTGCATCATGTGCTTGATCCCATATGTAAATATTTTGAGAGATAAGGAAGCACTGCTCTACACATAGTAGACATTCGATTAACGTTTCCTGATTATAATTAATAGTTATTAATGATTTTGTGGCCCAGAGCTACATTCCTAAAGCTCTAAAATAGACCCACTATTTGGTACGAAATTGTACAAGCGATCTGCAAGTGGTCAAAAGCCAAGACACCCTCCACCCCAGCTCCTGTTCTAGGCCTCCTTAAAAAGACTTGACAGACTGCAGGGAGTGTTGTATGCCTGTAACTGTTCCCCCTCATAGAAATGCAGAGAACACCACCACTGTTCTATAAGAGAAAGGGAAATGACAATAAGATTAAAAGCAGGGGGTGTTGATCATTACAGCCCAAGAAAAATTTTAATTCTCCCCCAACAACTACCCTCCCCCAACCTAACAAATATCAGAAACCAATGGTCCCTCGTTTGCTAATAGTTCCTGGATTCAGAATTGTTCATTAAAGTTGAGGGATTAAATATAGCACTTTAGCTAATTAATTATAGTTTGATCATTTTGACACCTCCAAATGACTCAGCCACATACCTTGAAGCTTTGTCAACTCAATTGCATCTTTATTTTTGTTGCCTTTAACCAACAATGAAGACTAATGCCACTCTTTGTAGTTCTCAATCACCTCTACAGAAGTGCTCCCCTGGCAATGTGCAAGGACAGACCTAATTAATCCCTCATCTGCCCTCCGTGGTGTCTATACATCACACTGGCAGTTGGAACTGCTGCTTGTTTTAAGGCTATTGCTGGAATGAAAAGCTCATCTGTTTTTCAATAATGTTACCACAGGTGGTGATTTGTAATTAGAAAGGGCAGAATCCAAATTTTGGTGTGTGTGTGTGTGTGTGTGTGTGCACGCACGCGCATCCGCAGGCTCTTGCTTCTGCACGGGCACGCGCATGTGCTCGCATGTGCTTTCTAGTTGACAATGGGCACTTATTGCAGAAGAGAGGAAAAGCATGGAAAGCAGTGGCACAGCAGGAGAAAAACAGTAACTTCTGCATCAGGCTGAACAACAGGATTGTAAAAGAAAATTTTGTGGTTTTCATTTCTGGTTTTTCTTTTTTCAAGTTGATAGGGTGGCATAAGGTTAGAGATCAAACACTTGGAGAAGCTGGAAAGACTGTGAGGTCCAGGAACCCTGAGGACTCCCTGGTGTTGCCCGGAGGGGTACAGGCTTATGGTTGAGCGCATGGAGGCACCTTAAGGAGGATCAAGGTGAAAACCTCCACTTCGACTATTCTCACTTGGCTCTCTGGTCTCACTCCAGGGGAGGCTGGGGCATTCTCATTTTCATCCGCCGGGAAACCTGCCGTAACTGGCAAGAGTTTATAAGCAGGCAGTTTGGCTAGCTTTAGCAAAGCGGCGGGGAGAAGAGATCCGCTTGCAGGTGGATGAAAATGCTGTGATAGGGGATCTTGATTTCAGGACTTTATCCATCAGCAGCCACTCCATTGCCATCCCCTGCCACTGGCCCTTTCTTTGCTCTTCTTGGCCTATTCTGAGTCTACTCTTTACACTTGAAGGCACTTCCATGAAGCCTTCCTCCACCGTTCCAGCCTGCCATTCATCTTATGGGGACCACGTGGCTTAAGGCTCTTTTTCTGGCCTGAAAGATGAACAGTCGGGACTTCCAAGTATCAGTGAGAGCCTCAACGTCTTGCCTCTCCGAATGGACTGCAAATCCCTGGAGGGCAAGGGGACTTCTTGGGATTTCTTCTTGGTCCCAGAACCACACTGGGTAGAGCTGGGTTTGCAGATATGTTTATATTTATATAACATGTGTTTACACAATATATGTGTTTAGATATGTATAATATGTATCTTAGGATTCCCAGTGTGAACCGTGAGGTGGAGACTGAGACAGCGGCATTGCTCCTCACTGGGAGTAGGACAGTAACATCTAACTGTGGCAGGAAAGTAAAAAGTAAAATACCTTAGGATTTTTGTCTGACAGAATCTTCCAGGCTGCAAGCGTTAGGAATTACTGGAAATGAATTATCACATGCACTTCTTCAGACGGTATGTGCTTGTTTTTAAATATAGTCAGTTACTTTCTTGAGTGGAGCTGGCTTTGGGGAAGGTGAACCCAGAAGAACTCTGGTGTGCATTTCTGCCAGTCATAGGCTTCTGCAGTTATGGGGTCTGGCTGTGGGTTCGACGTGGAGAACTGGAATACTGACTCTACAACGGCTTCTGCCAGCTCACATTTGTTCGTACAGAAAGAGGCTATTTCTACCCCTCGGCACCACAGGAGGACAACGGTACATCATACTGCAGAAATACGAGAGCTGTGCCAGAGGTCAGGAGGCTCTTTGACATCAAGAGATTTCCGCATGAGAAGGAAACCCACACCTTATTCTCTAGGGCTTTCTCTCCACATCAGCCAGCTTACAGACCCACAGGACAGCTGATGTAGACACACTTCCCATTCCACCCTGTCCCTATCTTCTCACACCTGGTGATTTGTGGGAATTAGTTAATCCAAACAACTGAAAGCCATCTGGATCCAATAATATCTTGTGTTCCCATTTCAATAGTTATTTGTATTCGGACTATATTATCCTCGCATTCTTAATTTAACAATATGAAGAATATCATCTGCTCTGTTCCTTTAAAAAAGGAGACGTAGAAACGGTAAATGCAAAGAATAGCTTGGATCATTTTTTTAAGCTACCTTTTTGTTTGGGTTTTATAGTTTAGACCTCGTGGGTTTGGGGGTATTTTTTTTTTTTTCCAAATACAGCGAATCACCTTGTATCTCTCAGTTCAAACTGCTTACCCTGTTATTAATGCCTCCTCCTATTTTATATGCGATATTTTCAGTCTGATTCCTGTTTCCCTACATGGATTTTCCTCTGTAATTAGACTTCTGTTCTCACACCCTGCAGACATGCATATACATCCCCGTTTCTGGGCTTGTACACACAATTCCTTTCACCGAAGACACGCTCCCCACCTCTTCTCATCATGTGAAAATCTTACCTTTTTCAACCAGACTATTCCAGTCGACCATGATGCTTGCTTTGTCTGACCTCAGTGCTCTTAGCATGTGTAGGATGCCACAAAGCTCTACTCCCAGTACCAGGGCAGTAAATCATGTTTTGCTCCAAGACATTTCTGTATTTTTGTGCTTATTGTTATTTTATTCCAGTAGCACCATTTCATACATTAATGCTTTATTTCCCTAATTAAGTTATAAGCATGTCTCTTCTTTGCCTTTCAGAGTGCACACAGCCTTCAATAAATGTTTGATAATTTCCTTCTAAACAGCACATGTGATACTGTCATTCTATTGCCTGAATCCACTTCAACCAAAGAAAGGAAAAATGTAAGATTTTGAACATCTGTACAAAAGGATCAGGAACATAATCCCTATACTACAGAACCAAAGGTACTGAAAAAAATTATACTTTTGCACAATTGAGAAAATAGTTCATACTTAGACCTAGACAGAGCTGGAAGTTATCTTAGAGCTAATTTCCTCTAACTCTTTCTTTCAGTAAATGAGAAAACTGAGACTCTAAAACAGACAACTTGATTTTATATCTTCTTAAGGTACCTAGACAAAATGTCCCAAAATATTAGTACAATTTAATGTACTTCATATTTTTCAAAGTATTTTTATATCCATCTATTTTTGCTCCTGTCATAGCATTACAAGTCATTTGTTATTATCCCTCGTTTTTTTTCTTTTTTTTCAGATTACAAAGTTTTAGAAGTTCTTGTGCTCTGTCCACAGCAGAGGCAGGACCAAGACTTGCATCCTTGGCCATCTCTCCCTGGGTGATTTCCTCCATTCCCTCAAAAGTCAAATATATATTGCCAACTCAGAACTTTTCCTACACATATAGACACACATAAGTAATCCAGATGAACAGAAGTTGTGGGAATGGGAAGCAGGAGAGATTAAAAAAAGAGAGAGAGAGAGAGAGAAAGAGAGGGAGAAATATTTCCAGGCAGAGGGAAGAAAACATTCAAACACTTGAGCTGAGAGGGAGCAGATGGACTCTAAAGAAGGAAATGAAGCCTGCAATGTTGTGATGGGGGGGGGGTGTCTGTGTGTGTGTAGAAGAGGCAATCCTCTTCTTCACATTTCCATTTGGATGTCTCAAAAACATTGCAAACTCAATATATCCAAATCTAAACTTACTATGTCTACCAAACAGCCCTACATCTGATCTTACTCCAATATTTCCTCAGTTGGTGAAGAATGTCCCTATTCTTGAAACTGAAAGTCTGGCACTCGTCCTGGGCATCGCTCACCCATTGTATCAATTCACCACCAAGGAGGCCTGGTGATTCTGCCATCTAAAAGTGTCTCCCCTGCTCACTCTCTCAACGTAGGCCATGTCCATTCTGGCCCATGCTACTAGGTTTTAGTCCTTCTGCTCTGCCCAGCCCCTCCTGTCTGTTCTTCCACAAGGCAGCCAGGGCCACCTTTCAAAAATATATAAACGTGATCATTTTACCAACCAGCAAATATCGTGCAAAAACTTTCCATTGCTCTAAGCACTGACTACAAATCTTAATTAATTTTAGATCAATGTCTCTTGAACTTTAGTGTGTATACAAACCACCTGGAGATCTTTTTAAAATGCTGATTCTGGGGTGCCTGGGTGGCACAGCAGTTAAGCGTCTGCCTTTGGCTCAGGGCATGATCCCGGCGTTATGGGATCGAGCCCCACATCAGGCTCCTCCGCTAGGAGCCTGCTTCTTCCTCTCCCACTCCCCCTGCTTGTGTTCCCTCTCTCGCTGGCTGTCTCTCTGTCGAATAAATAAATAAAATCTTAAAAAAAAAATGCTGATTCTGATTTGGTGTGTCAGGCTGGGTTCTGGCAAGACAATGATAGCAGTCTGCAGATGACATTTTGAGCAGCAAGGGCCGAGAAGACCACCCCCACCTTCAGGAGTCCCTCCTCTACCACTCTGTGCTCTACCCACAGTGGACTCTCTTCCATTCTTTGCACTCAGCATGTTCCCTCTCAGTTCAAGCCTTGAACACGTTCCTTCCTCTACCCAGAGTTTTCCTTCTCTATCCCCCTTTCCCCACCCCCAATTCCCAGGTCCCTGGACCACTTTTATTCATACCTTAGAATCTACCTTCTGACCCACTCTATTGTCTGTACTTTTTTTTTCACGGTACTTAACACAATTGTATTCACATATTTTTCTTTTCTTTTTTTTTTTTCTTTTTAGAGAGAGAGCAAGAGAGAGAAAGTGAGTGATGGAGCACATGCCCAGGTGGAGAAGAGGGCAGATGGAAAGGGAGAAAATCCTAGGCAGGCTCCATGCCCAGCGTGAAGCCCATGGTGGGGCTTAATCTCACGACCCTGAGATCGTGACCCCAGCCGAAATGAAGAGGCAGACTCGTAACTGACTTATCCCCCAGGTGCCCTCTTAATCCCGTTTTTAAGCTGTGTGGTTACTTGATTAATGTCCATATTTTCCTACCAGACTCCAAACTCCATGAAGATTGAACTTAGAAGCAAAAACCAAGAATTGTGTTATCAGGGGTCCAAGTACCTTTACGGGTCCCTCTCCTGACCCTTCAAGACAGAGCTGGATATTAGAAAATAACACTTCCTACCGGCTGGAGTGGCAGGTGAACACCAGGCACCTGGCTGCTGGTCCAAGTTGCAAGGAGTAGAATTTTCTGCAGTAGCAACTGAGAAGGAGAGAGAGAGAGAGAGAAAGAAAGAGGGAGCAAGTAGACCATGAGGCACCAGAGGCCAAGTGTGAGCCATGTATGTATCGGTCTGTTTTGCTTACCATTAAATCCACATCTTGTCCAGTGCCTGGTGCATAACAGAAACTCAATAAATACTCTTTGAATATAAATACACATAAGTAATGAAAATGCATATCTTCTGGTCTGGTAGCCCCTCTAAATCAGCATAGAGTAGATATAGTGTGAGTCATAAATATGAGCGACATATGTCATTTTAAATTTTTTTGAAGTCATGTTAAAAAACATAGAAAGAAATAGACGAAGTTAATTTAATATTTTGTTTAACCCCAAATATTACATTTTAGCATATAATCAATATTGTACATTCTTCTTTCTTCTCATACTAAGTCTTCAAGATTCAGTTCAGATTAACCGTATTTTCAGGGCTCAGCAGACATATATGGCTACGGGCTACCATATTGGACAGGACAGCTTTAAACCATTTGCCCTCTTCCTACATATCTCATGAGTCTATAACCTGGCACACACGAGATGAACATCTAGAAAAGAGCGTAGCCAACAACTGCACAACATCCCTCAGCCCTTACCTCTTACAACGAAGTCATCTTTCTCCCCACTGATGTATGCCATGTGCGCAAGTTCCTCTCCGTGAACAGCCCATAGTGTGAGTAACTCTCACTATTGAGAATGTAAAACACAACAGCAAATAGAAACTAAGTGCTTTTATTTCTGTACCAATATGCCTGAAGGGTAGAAATAGTTGTTTTTTTTTTTCTTAAAAGAAAAAATCAAAACATCTTGTACTTGTTTTGGAATCTTGAGGAAGGTGACTGAAGGATTTCTGGTTTTACATCACTGGCAAGCTCCTAATGAGCCAGTGACAATTCCGGGTAACGTATGCAGCCCGTATCTATTTACATGCATTAGCACTGGCTAGTGACAAGGAACAGCTCCTTAATAAAGCATTCAAGACAAATGCTTTTCGACTACTGGGAAAGCCATTCGTAAGTACATGTGTAATTTTGAAGTTAATCAAATGTACTCCTTGATCTATGCTGCGCAAGTTGTGTGCCACGCATTGTCTATTTCCATGTGTAGCGCTAAGGATCTTCATTCCGCATACAAACTGTTGGGCTACTTATTCATTTATTCGGTCTATTCATTTATTCATTCTTTCAACATACTTATCGAGCACTCTCGTGTGCATGCGGGTGACTGAGGACACAGTGACCCAGAAAGCACGGTACCTGCACTTTACTATCGAGGGAGTCTCTAATCTGGTGACAGAACGCTTGCATATTATTTATGCGAGGAATTTTTACGTGTATTTTGGAGACATTGGAAAATAAGCTTCTAATTAAACACGGCAGGTGTTTGTGTTAGGCCTGTAGAACTTCCCCCTGCCAGCAAGATAAGCCCAATGTTTTCTAGGCCCCACCCCCTACATTCCAAGGGAAGGTCACTTTCACGGTTGTCTACAGGTGTGCTGATCAACATTTCCATCGACCATGTGACAGAATCTCAGCAGCTTTCCCCAATACCAGCTGTCCTCAGTCTCTGGGCTGTTAAAGGGGAAGAGCGTGGGAGAGGAGAGATGCCTCATGCAGCCTCAGCGCTCAGCCTCGGCCACTGCAGTTCTGTTGCAAGCCTTCACTGAAGCCATCTTGCTATGGATTTTTGAGGCTTTAACTGCCCACCTTTCTGCTACTCAATGGGTTGGGCCGAATCCTAATCTGCTGGCCAGCTTTGTTCTAGTCTCTTCGTTTCTTTGCTGTCACTCCATGGAACTCCTTGCCATCTCTTGGGTGTCTCCAGGTCTCCAATTCTCCCCTTTTCCTTGGTCAAAAGACAACCACACTCTCTTCTAGTACTCAGCCCCTTCAGAAGGGATGCTCACAGCAGACATCCTAGGGTCCCTAGTCATCAGGTCCTAGGGTCCCTAGTCATCAGGTCTTTCAGTACGTTCCATCACAGTCTTAGCATGGTGCGTATTTCCTAGGGAAGGGGCTGGATAAGGAAGGGTCAGAAGTCTTCCCTTACCTTACATATTCTGAATCACTTGTCTGTCCCTGCTTTCTGACTCTGCTACTGAGTCTAAACCACTTTGCAGACACACGCTGCCAAAGACTGAATATTTTTTCTCTTGATTTCTCTATTATCCCACTGCACTCTGGATTCAGTCAAACCCTCCCAACCCCCCTGAGATGGGCTGACATGTGTGTACATTTAAACTTCAATGGTAGTCGAGACTCAAGTATTTACTCTCCGAGCTCAATGGCCCTTGGTAAGACATTTGTTTAAGGGTCTCTGAACACTGTGTGATAAGTGAGGAGTCTGGGTCTGCCCAGAGAACATGAGGGGCTGTCAGGAGGTGTCAGCTCTCTCCCCACGGAGAAACCCTGGTATGCCAGGTCCATGCACTCTAAGTGTGTTGGGACTTTGGTGTTCATAAAGTTTAAACAATCAACCTCTCAATTTCTAGCTTCTATTATTATGGTTAGTTTGAATCTCCCTTTAATATAGCCTCCAAAAGAAGGTAATGGAATTTGTGTATGTGTCACAATGAGTAGTCATTCAAGTGAATTTTTTGTGCACAGTGTATTGGAACATGCAGCTTATATGATGCCATCCCAAGTAGCTGCCTAGTTGAGAAAGGAGCAATCACTAGAAGAATGGGAATTTTACTGTATATGATCACTAAGTTAAGTACTAAGATGTTGATCTGTTCTTTGCAAATCTAACTACTTACTCAGAAGCTAATAAGCAGTTGTTATACACCTACTCTGAATCCAGGCTTTTTATTGGGTTAATTTCTTTGAGATGGTGAATATATCCTTATATAGATCATTACATTCAGGGACTACTTTCCTGAAAAAAATGAATGAGTAAAGATAAGGTTATATAGAGGATCACATATTCCCATTGACTTTCATGGTCATTTTAGAGAAACTTTCCCATGTGGAAATTAGTAAGGAAAAAGACAATAAAATTTCCGACTTTCCATTCCAAATGCATTCTGTTTTATTAGTATATTGCCTTTGTGGCTTTTATCTTCCTAATAAATTTGCCAGGAATTAGGCAGATGAATGGATGACCCGCATGTCAAGATATTCCTTCAGGAGTATACATATATTACTATGTCACTAGAGATCCTTTGGACTTAATGGGATTTGCCTATCAAATCTGCAGTTCTGATAACATAAACTGAAAAAGTCAATGGAAAATTTGTATTCTCTACTATCTCAGATATTATAAAGCATTACTGTTCCTCCCATTGTGGTTCTCTACTTTCTGTAAACCTTGGGAGGTATCAACCTGTTTCATTGACAACAGAGTATCATTAAACTGAAATTTGATGTAGAGGATAATCTTATCTTTGAGAATTCAGTAGGGGGCAATCTTGGGTGAATCTTCCGCTGCTACCCTTCTCTAAGCTGTTGGGATGAGTGATTTGGACTGGTATGCTGTGGGAGACAGAACTTGGCATCTTTCTCAAAGTGAGTCCCAAGTAATTTCATGCACAACGAGATCATTTCCAAACAGAACTTTAAACGGTACCCTTATGATCTGTAAGTATCCATACTATTTTCCTACTTTCCACTTGTAATCACCTCCTATGGGCATTGTGAAAAGATAGATGATTGAGTAGAAAAACAATGCACAGTCATTGCTTACCTTCTTGAACATTTTCCACTCCTCCCATCCCCACTGGAGGGAAACGAGATTGAGAAGAGGATGCCAGTGTACACGCCTCTGGGCATGGCGTCTCCTCCAACCCCGGGATCCTTTCCCAAGTTCCAGTTTTACTGCCTACCTGGGAAAGTAAACAACCAAGGGATTTTCTGAACATTTCTGCAAGGCTACCTTAAAGATTCTCTATCAGCCCTTCTGTGTGTAGTTTTATGCCTTGGAGACGATTTGGCAGAGCCAAGAAAGGCTTATAAATCACCTCTGGGTGACTTGGCCAAAAGTCCAACAGTCTCTCAATTCCCCCAAGTGATTTACTTTGCCATTTATTTTTAGTCTAGTGTCAGATGAGGTGGTTGATAAGGTGAAATCCTAACAATCAGCTGACCATGGTCTGAAGTGGCAGCAGACTGAAGCCGATGTGTGCTAGGCCTGGTGACAGCCGCTATGTGACAGAGCTTGTCGGAAGCACATGCAGGGCCTCAGGTGCTAAGTGTAGGCCTAACCCTTCCAGATGAATGGGAGCTGACAGGAGTGATCCCTGAAACACGGAATGGAGTCATGACACGGAAACAGTGACATGTTTGGGATTGAAACACAGGCACAGATATGTCACTTATAATGGCCAGAGAAATGACGGGGACTCACACTAACTTTACTTGATTTCTGTTTAAAGATGTCCTTTGTGCTAAGAGCCAGAGCTAGCTGGGAGTCATGTATTGGGAAAACCACCCCCTTCCCAACCATGCCCACCCCAATTTAATAGAAGCTACAAAATCACTGGCATTGTGTGCCATTGGAACAGTGATCCTTGACCCTGGCTTCACATTAGAATCACCTGAGCATTTATGGCCTGGGACTCTGGGAGGGAGCTTCTGATTTGACTGGCGGGAAGGGGTGGGGTGGTGGAGGCATTGACAAGGCCTAAAGGCTTCTGTGGGTGATTCTGATACACAGCAGTGATTGAGAAGGATTGAAATGCATGAGAGGATTGAAAATGAAGACCCTGGAAAATGGGTATAATTTTCACTATAATAACACTATGAATCTGTATTGCCCAAGGAGTTCAAACCCTTACTAGTTTATTATCTCATTATATTATATTATGAAGCTAAGCAAGGTTAAAAGAATTATCTTGTCTCATCCAACAAGTCACTTGGTTCTGGGAACACACATTTCACCCTCTTCCTCGCTAATGCCTTTACTTTGAGCTGAAAGTTAATATTAATTGTGAACCCCAAACAAGTGTTACCTTGACCCTAGCCCAATTTGAACCTGGAGCATCTGAGAGGGAAAGGGGCACTAAAGCTGTTTAGTCAATAATACAATTGTGTTGCCCTTTTTACATGGAGGTGATACAGACCCACAGATGTTAAAAATGGCAGGTACGTTCTAATTTCTAATTTCCATTTTAACTGAGGTAGTAGTTCTGACTTTTTTTTTGCATTTACATATTCTAATTTAGGGGTGGGGAAGGGTGGCGGTGGGATGGATCAAGATTATGACAAAGACCAAAATGAGTTAACCCTTTCCTCTTCTACGGCCTCTGCCTCTCATGTAGGATTGAATTCACACATCAAAACCTATCTCCCAAAAGGATCTAAGAGATGTCATTCCCTTAGCAAAACTTTGTTATCAACCTTAACTTTTCCTAGGGTTATTTACATTTCAAACTTTATCTCTAATGTAGACTGAAAATAATGCAGACATGGGAAATCAGGTTAGAAATACAGATAAGTAGATTAGATAGATATGATAGATCATAGATAATAAACTGGTAAAAGATAGGTAGATAGGCTTTCATTGTTTGGGGTGCCCCACGGAATTCCACAGTGCAGGTAGCTATCCTTGAGTAGCTCTGAACACAGTGGAATACAAATGGAAACTAATCCTTACATCTTCCTTCTGTGTGGCTTTACAGGCCAGGAGAGAAAAGATACATGCATAAGGTCGAGGTGGGTTAAGGGACTTCAAATCATATCACTATAACTGATTCCTTAATTAACTCTCCACCTTAAGGAACCTGCCCAATAGTAATCGCTACAGGGACATACAAGTGAAATCACGTGTTAATGTGTTAGGAATTGGAAGCAAAATTATAACTCACAAATTATTTTTTACCAATCTATTAAACATCAACAAACCATAATTTCTGCTTTGTACTTCTTAATAATAAAAAAAAGTGAATAGTGAAATAGGTTATTTATTCTAGGAAGAATGGCTATTTAATCTCTTGCTTGTGGGGACCAACAAGTTAAGCTGAGAAATATGATTGCCACTGAGATAGTCTCCAAATAAAGAAGTTTTTTTTCCCCAAATATAAAAGTTATTTACTTAAAATATACCCAGGGCATGATTAGAAATAGGCACCTTATTTATTTTCATCCACCCATGAAAACAGAACAACAGGTAACGTCACAAATTTTTTATCATACCAATTTTGTGGAAGAATTACCCTCAATTACAGCATGGGTAGGATGAATTGGGAAATCTTAGCCACCAACTCATGTCAAAAATCTATAAGGCAAAGTATTTGGCTAAACAGGTAAGAGATGGTAAAAGAGGAAACAAGCCCACAGTAATTGCCCTCCATACTTGCCGGCACCCCCCATGTTCACTTATGTCAGAGAACCAGGCTACAGCATCAACAGCTTACCTGGTATTGATCCACTGATTCAGGTGCTCGGAGGGGTCTCCTCCCCCCTTGAATTCTCTGTTTTCAACCCCATCAGAACCTCTATTGTGGTCCCTCTTTGAGAGACTCTGACATCTAACCTGAGCTGACCAGGAGGGAAAGGTCATGAATACTCATACCGGCATCCTGAAATGTGCATTCAGATTAGATGGCACAGGGGCAGGAAACACAAAGGGAGCACTCTAATAAGATATCTAGCAAAAGGAGACCACAGACTACTTCTTAAATATCCTTGAGTAATAATCAGTCTCCCCAGAGTTAGAATCTGCACAGTAAATCACTGACCATGTTCAAGAAAATAAATGTATCTTTGGAAAACTGACTTTTCTGGAATAAAGAAAAAAAAATCCAAGTGCCAAAGAGAAAAAGAAGTAAATGGCTTTAGGCTAATCTCAGATTTCTCTTCCTGACTGGAAAAGTTCCCTATTAAAAAATATTCTGTGTTAATAGTAAACAGAGAGATGAAATTATAATGAAATATGCTGCCTATAATGTTTTAAAAACAAGGCTTCTCAAAGTTTAAGGTGGCAATGAGAGAGGTACTCAATATTGGTGGAGGCAGTGTAAAGTATTTTGGAAAACAATTTGGTTTATGTGTTAAGACTCTTGAAACCTTTGATTAAACTTAGAGAAAATTTATCCTGAAGGTGGAATCAGAGGTTAAGACACAGATTTGGGTATAAAGAGAGCGAGCTCATCATGATCGGTTAAAGCAAGAAAAGGGTGATAACTGAAAATAACCATAAAAGTAATAGATGGGGTAAATGAGCTATGGTAGTCTTTCCTGTAGCTTTGTATCAAGTTATTAAAAATATTTCTAGGTAACATTTTACAAAATTGTAAAAGCATCCATAAGATATTAATGATAATGCAGAACACACTATATATATATAAAACAATCCTAAATTTAAAAAAATCTACATGTTGGGGCGCCTGGGTGGCACAGCGGTTAAGTGTCTGCCTTCGGCTCAGGGCGTGATCCCGGCGTTATGGGATCGAGCCCCACATCAGGCTCTTCCGCTATGAGCCTGCTTCTTCCTCTCCCACTCCCCCTGCTTGTGTTCCCTCTCTCGCTGGCTGTCTCTATCTCTGTTGAATAAATAAATTAAAAAAAAAAAAATAAAAAAATAAAAAATAAAAAAAAATAAAAAAATAAAAAAATCTACATGTAAAACGTATATAAACAATCTGAGCCTGATCCATTTCATTTTTTCGAACATGGGAAAATCCTGGATGGAACTTAACCAGTATCCCTTGTGGTGCTGTCAAGCATTATGTCTCTGTGATGGAATCATAGGTCATTTTTATGTTTTCTACCATGCTACTTGTTTTAATTTTTCTATGATAAGCTGGTAATATTTTATACTGAAAAAAATTACATCTATTTCTAAGTAATAAGAAGATTCTTCACCAGCTAAATTCAATAGCTAGTTTCCTTGCACTGAGAAGTGGGAGAGCAAAAAACTTTTAAATAAAGACATAAAATGATAAAATGGCAAATGATTAGTATAGGGAGTGTGTCCTCTGGAAATTCAAAAGAGAGCTAGTTTCTTGGGGAAAATGGAACATCTCATGAAACATAGTTGAAGTCAGATTCAGAAGACCTTGAATGCTAGACTAAGGAAGATAGAGTTTATTCTGATGCAAATAGAAGTGCTTGAAGAAATTTTTGTAGCCCTAATTAATGAATAGCCTTTGTTCTTCTCCATTAAAGCTGGTACCTTGAAAATGTATATGCATATGTGTATTCATATCTGAACGTATGTACACTGAATGTATTCACCCCTGGGCAGGAAATAATGTGTCTATAAAGAAGAAACAGGAAGAACGATTAAGGCATTCGTTAATTAGGGTCCATTTACATTTCCAGAGTCAGCTAAAATCATCCACTTATTTAAACGGAAATCTCCTCAGTTTATTACAGTCATTATTACTTGGCAGTAAGAGATAACTAGTTTGAATTTCACAAGTAGAGAAAATTGCATAGTCCGTTGCTTCTCTCAGGGGTCACTATTAGTCAATGTTTGAATAAAAGAAATTGCAGTTCTTTTTGAATGAAATTAACATCTACTGCGTACCTACTATGTGCAAGATGAATCCCCTATATAATCTCAGTTACTCCTTGCAGTGACCCGTCAGGTGGGTATCTATAATCCACACTTTGCAGTAAAGGAGGCTGAGAAAGATTTTGAGAAAGCAAAGTAATCTGTCAATGTGAGCCTAGATCTATACTCGGAACTGATCTCTCACCGTTCGGTGTAAGCCAATGGATGATAATTTATCACACTAGAGCAGACCCATTAACTCACACATTTTATGACATTATTGTTGAATTACGTATTTTTGAGAATATGTGTAGAGATATGCAATATGTCCATATGCCTATGTGGGTACTGTGTGCTTAGATAGCTACTATATACCTGTATGTTTATGCGTGAGATATCTACATGCATTATAGCAACAAATGCATACTCAAAATTATAGCACCATATTGAATACTTGTGCTATGCTTTTTATATGCATGTGTTACATATAACTGTATGTAAACATATAGTAAATAATACATAAGTTATATACAAATGCGTATGCATATATCATCCACACATAAAATTACACATGAAATAAATTAAGGCAACTATATTATACACACATGCACATATAAAATTATTTTCCCAGTGTCCTTACCTAGAAAAGAAACTGCTGGGCAACTGGAGAACCTATGTTATAGCTGAGGAAACATTACCCCTCACTGCAAAATGAGTCCCGATTCTACCTCCAGGATTGTAGCCCTAGAGGCTATGCGTCCCTAAGAGTGACCCGAAGACCCCCAGGTGTAAATGTGAAGGTACCTCTTTTCTTCCATCCTTTGTGCCCTACTCATCCAACAGCCAGCTCTCCGACACTCAGTGCAAGTCCCCAGTTAGAGGAGGGCTGGCGTAGCCCCTTCAGCCCTGACTCTAATTCTCTTCTATAGACTCAAAAGATCAGCTCTAAGTCTGATCCCTGCAGTGAAAGGACAACCACCTACTAGTTAAATTCATTCAGCTCTTTATTCAATGAAACGATGTAGCATTTTCATCAGTGAGCCAATTGAACAATCAGCCCGGCAAAAAATAAAGCATCGACGAGGACAGAAAAGAGCCGTCGGTGGGAGTTTCTGGTTCTGCACAAAGGCTGCGGAGGCCGAGCTGTCACTCCCTTTCTTCGTCCCAGTAGCCCATGCATAGCACCAGCTCTAGCGTGAAGGGAGATTTAAAAGCAACTAAGTACATATAAACATTTCTCATTCATTATCTGGGGTTTCTGCTACTGGGTGACATATCATTAGTCCTAGTGTAAGGCAAGCTTTAAAAACGTAATTACTTAATCATGCAGTTAGCTTCCCATCAATCCTAGCAGCATTTGTTCTTAACTAGCTTTTAAGAACAAAATTAGGAGTAATTTGTAAACAAAAGTAATTGAAGAAAGGCAGATATTGCCAAGGTGTTGACAGCATTAGCAGACATGATCGTTTCCCTTAATGCCACCACAGCACTGCCGTTAACAATAGGTAGCTGGCAAAAGGCAGCGCTAGGGAATTAGTAGGTGGCGAGCTGAGGAAGTGTGCACCAGGCAGAGTGGTCCTTTCCCCAGCCCTTAATGGGATTCGACTCCAACAGGTAGTGGACCCTGTCCTCCTAAGTTGATTTGCTTTAGAATTCAGTGACTTGGAGATTCATGGCATGCTTTAATATTTTTAGCACTGCCGTAAACATACACTCATATTGTTCATACTCTCTTATTAAATGTTGAACCCAAGAATTTCCCCCTGAAAGGTGCAGTGCTATTTACATAAGCCACAGATGCACGGTTTCCATCTGTGGAGACCCACTCGGGCAAGTCTGAGTGATGACAAAAAAGGCAGAAGCCAGTCCTTTCACCAAAAGATTTTGGCCTGTCCTTGTTTCTGGTTACTTGTAACAGGTTCGGTGAACTTACAGTGCATGTCACTTCTGGGCCAGACAGTGTGCTAAACACTTGAGAAATAGCAGTGAGCAAGAACTGGCCGCCATTTTCAAGGAGCTCACCATTTTGCATGGAGAGAAAAAATGGAAACAAAATGTGATCAGAAAGACTTAAACTACGTGTGTCAAAGCCCAACCGTTAGTTTCTGCCTCTGATTGCTGGTGTTGAGGCTTACACCTCAACACTGGGCTTCCAACAGAAAGCATGAAGAAGCATTAAGTCTTGGCGTATGAACAGGAGTGTCAGGTCCAGGAATGAGGATATTGCTATCTTTAAGTTATAGATGATGTAACTGAGCCTGAAATGAATCAAATAACATACTGAAAATCATGCACAGAAAGAGTGGCAATTTGGCATTCAGATCCAGGTCCTTTACGCTGATTATCACTGTTGTTATAATGATGATGAGTCCAAATATTTTTCCAGGATCCACTAGCAGTCAACACAAGGAGTCCTGGACCCAGAATCAGAACACTGAATTCTGCCTCTGAAGCCTTCTACTCTGTGACTTTCAGCAAGTTATGAATACTTTCCCAGCTTTTGTGTTTCCATCCGTAAAAATTTATGTCTTGGGACCTTCACTCTGTGGCTGCAAGGAGTAATGAAAGTAAAAGTGCTTTGTAAATTTTAAGTTCAGATGGAAGGTGTTAACACTGTAAGATTCGACTCATATGATGTCCAGGAACAAGCAAAATGACTTGTGATAATCAAAAGTAAAATATGGTTGGCCCTGAAGAGTTAAGAATTGGCTGGAAAAGGGGGTGCCTGGGTGGCTCAGTCGTTAAGTGTCTGCCTTCAGCTCAGGACGTGATCCCAGGGTCCTGGGATCGAGTCCTGCATCGAGCTCCCCGCTCCACTGGGACCCTGCTTCTTCCTTTCCCACTCCCCCTGCTGTGTTCCTTCTCTCACTGGCTGTCTCTCTGTCAAATAAATAGATAAAATCTCAAAAAAAAAAAAAAAAAGAATTGGCTGGAAAGGGCACAGGGAACTTTCTAGGTGAATGAAAATATATATCGACATGTAGTTCAGCACTTTAAATCTGTATACTCTATTGTAGGTAAAGCCTCAAAATTACATTGAAAAATAAGATATGATTATTTCTACTTAAGGTTTTTTTTTTGGAAACGAAATACTAACTTTTCACAATTGACACCACCAAATGAACTGAAGTCTAATGGCCAAAATGGACACGCCAAAGGATTCATCTCATGTACCATCAGAAATCTGAGAGAGAGCACATATCCTTACATCTCTAATTTAATTCAAAAGAGATACCAGCTCTTCTTTGCATCTTTAAAATCCAAAGCAGCATGAGCCATTGTGAACTTCCAAGCATATCAGCAGAAGACAAAAACTCATTTCTCTCTATATTTGTCAACGGGGAGTAAGGAGAATGTCAAAATTTAAATGTACCAACCAGAGAATAGTAACCATATTAAGTGTGGTCTGGGGATACACGTGAGAGAGAACTTTTGATCCACCGGCATGTAAGACAACAGGAATTGTTACCAAAGCAAGTATGGTGTCTTTCCACATCACTCTGGGCTGGGTCAATGTTACCTTATTTCATTTTTAAAAAGTGATTAGAGCAATTCTTAATCTCTATAGGGTTTTATGATTCTAACATAAAGAAGGGCAAATAAATACATTTTTTCTGAATGCTCAAGGCGTGTGGCCTTCAGAATCATTAGGTCAGAGTTTATACAGATGTACGTGTGTCTGTGTGTGTATAACATAAATTATTCATTTATATAAAAATTACATATATAAGTGTAAATTATTAAAAAGATATATTTATAAAGTGGCCTTAAAAAGAAACAAATCCTGTCATTTTGCAACAACATAGATGAACCCCGAGGGCATTATGCTCAGTGAAATAAGCCAAACACAGAAATACAGACATGGCATGATATCCCTTATATGTTGAATTTAGAATAGTTGAACTCATAGAAGCAGAGTGTAGAGTGGTGGCTACCAGGAGGTGGAGGGAGAGAGAAATGAGACATGAGAGATGCCGGTCAAAGAGTACCAAGTTTTACTTTTGTAAAATGATGAAATCTGACATCTAATGTACAACAATGTAACTATAGTTAATACTACTTTTTTGTATACTTGAAATATGCTAAGAGGATAAATCTGAAATGTTCTTCACACACACATAAATGGTAACTATCAATTATGAGGATGGAGATGTGAATTAGCTTCACTGTAGTGAGCATTTTGCAATGTATATGTATATCAAATTATCTAATTGTACACATAAATATATAAAACTTTTAATTGTCAGATATCCCTAAAATAAAAGAAAAAGAAGACTCCCATTCAAATATGGGGGGAAAAAAGAATTATTGGGCCAGTCTTCATTGTCAAAAGCATATCAATCAACAAGTTTCCATTGAATGTCTCCTATGATCTCAGAACAGCAGAGTTAAAAATGGTTGAGATAATTATCCAGATAATTATCTAGGCCCCAAAGTGACTTTTATTGGTTTACATCGATCATCTGGGCAGAAGGAGGCTTTTTCCTTTTAATTATCTGTAAAATGAAATCATTATATTATAGGACTGACCTACTTTTTTAAAAGATTAAATAAAAACTACTTGTAATAAATGTAAACACTTTGGCTGGGAAATTATTCTACAAATCTTTAGAACCTGGAGTGGGGGGGAGGCAGGAAGTGTATCAGCTTAAGTTTAAATGCCAATCAGTCAGGTCAGGCTTGAGGAACTCTCCAATCATGAGAAGTGCTCAACATTTTTTTCCTTCTTCATATCACTTTTCCCTCTCTAAAATTCTTATAAATGTGCTTATGTATTTATTATCTACCTTTTTCACAAAGTAAAAACTCAGAAGAACAGAAGTCTTATCTATCTGGTAGTTTTTAAAACAGTGTCACTGTTCAACAATAATTCAATAAATAAATGGAAGACTATTCTTGTATGAAAGAAGGAACTATTATTATCCCCATTTTACAGGTGAACAAAGTAAGACCAAGGGAAGATAAAAAAAATTCACCCAAGGTCAGTTCCATAGCAAGTAAGGGCACTGCTGGGATTCCTACCTAAGCAGCTCTGCCTCCATAGCCCACTCCCTCCACACCAGTGCTTAAGCGCTCCGAGTCCCATTTGTCACCTGAGAAAATGTAGATATTCTCTACATGTTGGACTTATCACAAGGACAAAAGATAATGTGTGTCAAACCCCTAACACCTTAGTCAATAAATGGTAGACATGATCTCTCTGGGGACCTCATGAACCAAATATAAATTGTGCCCTTTGTCAGGATGGTGCTTGAACTGTTGGCCACATTCTTCCTCCAAACTGGGATGTTCATCTGTGTGTGTAGTTTGGTAGTTTGGGCCTAACTTACAAGGAATTAGGTAGGAAGAGAAAGAAATGATCATTTATTATCTACTGTATGTCAGACACACAGCAGCATACTTAATTTTCTAAATAGCTCTATGAAGAGGCCACATTTAACAGTTAAGCAAATTTAGGTTCAGAGAAGTAAAGTGGCATGCACATCACAAACACTATATAATGTAAAGGGGCCTATGGAGCCCAGGAAGGTCCTAATGCAACTTTGATTATTTGCCTCCCTGCCTCCCGCCAGACTGGATGCTCCTGAGGACAGGCATCATGTATCCAAGTTACCTGGGCATCTCCAAGATCTGCCATTACACTGCATATACCTACATATACCTTCAGCAAATTTCGCCCAAATAGATGAAAACAGGAATGAAGCCCAGTGTTCCTTCTAATACATCCTGCATCCTAACTAAACTCTAAAACTAGCTCTCAGCCTTGTGATGATGAATACAATGCAAGACTCTAGGAAACACATGAAGAAAGCCTAATCAGGCTGACGGATGGTGTGACTTGTGTTTCTATCCAGGGAACACAATGTTCAGAAAGCAAAAGGACTGGTTGCAAAGGTTTATCCTCAAAAGTATAAAAGCAAATAATTGGTATTAAATGTTCTAGGGTCTTAGTATATTTAGGAAACTCACTTAGCATAAATAAATAAATTAATCTACTCATATTTATTGTGCTGAGCCAGGAACTGCAGGGAATAATAATAATGATTTACATTTGGGTCTCAAGTATTAATCTACTTTCTCTTTAATTCTCAGTACGACTCGGGCCTTATTCGCCTATTAATGTTACAAAAGAGAAAACTAAGGTTTGAAAGTTGTTTAGATTTCACTGGGTTGTATAGTTGGTTAGCGTCAGGACCTGGGTTTGAACTCATGATTCAGAACCAAAAACGTATGCTCTGTCATCATCACAGCTAAGAAGAGAGGCTTCAGATACAGGCTCTGAATTCCCAGAGTCTGTGACTTCGTTGTAATGACACCACAGTGCCTGAGAAACAGGACAACACAGTAAAGAATAATGACCATATTAGAAGCAAAGACCAACTAAGACACTGAGAGATGAGCATGACCTTCCAGAAAGGATGTTCTTAGGCTGTGCTATTTGACAAAACTCGGGAACCAGAAGGGTGATGCATCCAAAATCTTATTTTTGTGTGTTTCTGAGATGATTACCGACATAGAGAATAATTCTAATGAAAAGCAAACACTCTCATGGTGCTTTGCTGTTACAGGACACAGTAATTTCCATTAGTCAAGAATAAAAGCTGGTTTATGGGCGCCTGGGTGGCTCAGTTGGTTAAGCGACTGCCTTGGGCTCAGGTCATGATCCTGGAGTCCCAGAATCAAGTCCCGCTTCGGGCTCCCTGCTCAGCAGGGGGTCTGCTTCTCCCTCTGACCCTTCCTCCCTCATGCTCTCTCTCTCTCTCAAATAAATAAACACAATCTTAAAAAAATTCTTTTTAATTTAAAAAAAGAATAAAAGCTGGTTTAGACAAAAATGATGAATTTAGACCTGAACTAGTTGCATTTAAGGAGACGCTAGACTATCCAAGTAAAAACAATCAGTTGGGTCCCATCTTTAGGTAAGAAACCAGAGCTTCAAGCTATATAACATTGTGGTCTCTTGGAGGGCAAAAGCTCGTTTTAAAAATTCATCCTGTTTTCTCATAGCCATCCGTTATCCTAGACTCCTCCCCATTTTCCTGGCATATATCGGGGCTAAGTAAGTATGTGTAAATTGTTTGAATGAATAAATGCTCGACCTAATAATTATAATCTGTTATCTTACCTGCAATCACAACAACAACAACAACAACAACAACAACAACAGACTTTTGAAGCCCTCCCATCTCTCTTTTGAAGACCTGTCTCTGGTCTACTTGATCTGGCCTCTCGTCTCTACTTGATGAGTCCAAGTAACAAGAAATACAATACAACTCAATGTGGTTTTCTTATTTTCTTCTGTTTTTATGGGAAACTGTATTTCAGGCAAACTATTTGCTGCAAGTCAGATCTCATTTTTTTGTGGGAAGATGAAAGGAGCAGGGAGAGGTGCAAAGGAGCAGGGAGAGGTGCAAACACTCCTAAATGCCACGAAGGCCAATGTAGATCAAATGCAATTCCCTCCTGTGCAATGGTTTTTGTTTGTTTGCTTGTTGTTTTGCGTCTGTTTCCAGAAAAATGTCTAAGACCCTTCCACCTATACCAGGACTCCCGAATGCCTTGCAATTCACAGACCCTTCTGATCTCGGAGGATGACTCTTGTTTAAAAGTGGCAGAGTGTAAATGGTATCTGGTATTTAATGAAAAGCACTGAAATTGCTGTATGGTACCACAGATTCACTGCGGAACATGTCATGAGGCAACATTTTATAGGCGTTGTAAAATCTTTTTACCACACACAGCTGCATTACCCCAAATGACTCAAATCTGCAGGGCATCTGAAACTCGCTCTGTAACAGTAATAGGCTTTGCTGCTTAAAAAGTGATTATGACTAATGCACAAAAACAATTATCACTAGACTTAATTGCCAAGAGTTGAGATATACATACATATATATATATATATATTTCTTCTCACTGAAATTTGAGCCATCACTAGGAAAAAGTAAGTGATTTTCAAGCCTTACAGGATTCTGAAGCAGGACTAGGAAAAATGTTTTTAATCTGTCAGTCCATACAAGAAAGATTTCATTGGCATTATTTTTATAAGTCCTAAAACTGTATTGCTTTTAATATGCACTCTGGGTTAACTGGAGAATTTTCAAAAACATCAATGAATAAAACTGGCTCTTCACCTAGAGGTGCCGTGAGGTACTGGATAGAGAAAGGGATTGGAATCCGACAGACTAGGTTTCAGCCCTGAGCAACCCCTTCTTTTCCCTAGATCTTACCTTCTGCTCCCATACAAAGAAAACTTTGGGCTAAGCATTATTGGGGCCTCTTTCTGTGTCAGCCTTCTGTAATTTGATCTCACTGACCTAAAGTCAAAAGAGTTTGCTGTCACCTTTGTCCTCCATCTTCTGAGAGGAAGGGTGGAAGAAGGCTAGGGAAAGAGGTAATATTGTGTCTTGCCTTAAAGATTTTGGTGTGAAAGGAAGTGATTTTGAGCCTTTAGGCAGAATGGACAGGCTGGTACGGTAGAGGCAGTGTGGTGGGAAATTAGAGAAATGGTTCAAGAAAGGGCAGGAAAGGTACCCTGCCGTCCTACTAGAGAAATTTAAAGTTAACAGTAGTTTTGACTTTCTTCACTAGATGTGGCAGAAAGCTACTGCTAGCTCAGAAAAGTCCACATTCTCCTCTCTTCCTTATCTGGCCTCACCATTAGTCTATCTGTTCTAACTACAGAATGTGGTATGGAGGTGACGTGTGTCGCTTTGGGGCCCAGTCCACAGCACGCTTCCCTGGCACTCCTCCTGTACTCTTTCCCATCAGCTAGCAGCAGTGAAAAGGACAGATGAGTGAAGAAAGGGAATAGCTGAGCAAAGGGAGCATGTTGTCGAGAAGCCAATGGCTAGGCGTTCAGGCTCTGGAATTGGAGGATCTGAACTTGTCTTCTGACCCCAGCTTCATGAGATAATGTGATGGTAATGCTTGATACACATTTTGCCACTGAATCCTCATCATGATCCTATTCAGTGGATACTCTTATTAATCCCATTTTAGAGATGAAGAAACTACAGCTTAGAGAGCGAAGCACATTGTCCAAAGTCATTTCTGATTAAAAAAAAAAAAAGTAAAGCTGCAACTTAAACCCAGGTCTATCTGACCCCAAAGCATAGAGTATGCGCTTGGCTGAGGTTGACATCGGTCAGGTTGTGGGACAACTAATAAAACACCTTCAAGATTAGGCACGTGCTCAAAATTGTTGCACAGTTGAGCTGGTCTGTGCTATCTGGGAACACTGACAGGAAGGAGAGATAGTCAGAGGCCTCTGAGCACAAAGCACCATGGGCACTTTGATCACTCGGCCCATCACTGCCCCACACATGAGGTGAAACTAATGTCCCTTGCCACAAAGAAATCCCGAAATAGCTACAGGAGACTGAAAGAACAAGTCATCCCTAACTCACATCTCTGTCTCTAGAAGTTACCTGCAAATAAATCATCGATGCATTTTATTGCATTTTACTAATTTCTAGCTTAATGGAGAAAGCAAAAGTCCCTATGTAGCCCCTACAGGCTGTAACTGGGTGGTTTTAATGGGCTCTGGTTGGACGGTTCAATTAAGTAGGTCTTTTTCGTGGCTTCTACTGTTCCTGAAACCCTTGTCGAGGTAAAGACGGTCATCTGAAGAAAGCACTTATCCAATCACATGTTAATTGACTATCTACTGTGGACTGGGCAGTTTGCTAGCAAAGTAGAATTCAGGGAAAGCTAAGACATAGCTCCTGTGTTCAAGGACTTCCTAATCTACTGGAGAAGGTGCACAAGTGACCACTTGGTTATGGTGTAAAGGCTCAGAGCATGCAACAGGATATATTGGTTTGCATCCTAACTCTTCTAGTTACTAATGGAGCGAATTTGGGCAAGTTACTTCCCCTCCCAGGGCCTCGGTTCTCTCAACTGTAAAATGGGAAAATGCTTCAGAGGGTTGTCAAATTATTAAATGCTAAAAGGTCTGATGAGTATATATGCTCATTAACCTCAGTATACCCGAGGTAGCTAGTGTTAGCTTTTTTTTTTTTTTTTATGAAGGTCTGATGAGCATATGAAAATAGAGAAATTAAATACATCAGACTAGCTGGCTTTGTCACTCTAGGTTTCCCATTGGAAGTGATAGCTGAGTTGGACATTGAAGATAAAGTGGGCCTTAACCAGAAAGTCAAAAGTGTGAAAGTCTTCTCGACAGAAGGAGACAAGGAAATTGTGAAAGAGCCTATTATAACTTCAGGGAAACTCCAAGAAGTCCCGTTAGCTGGGGGGTCATGTCAGCTGCAGAGTCATGTAACTGACGTAGATGATACAGAGGAGGCTGAAAAGGGAGATAGGAACCAGCTCATGAGGATCCTGTAAGGTTAGGTTCAGGACTAGACTCATTCCACGAGGTAGGTAAAGCCACTGCCAACCCTTTAGTCAGGACGATGGTAGATGGGCGCCAGTGGACTGATGCTGGATCAACAGCCCTAGCAGTTGACTGAGGCAGGTGCATTTGATGATGATGGGCACCAATGTGTGTTGACTCCCAAAGCCATGCTTTCATTTGCCCTGGTGGTGTGTGCAGATATAAAAAATCAGAAATATCCACACAACAACCGAGCAAGTGAAGCCCTATGTGCCGGTGAGCTACCTCAGAGTCCACGTTTTCTCCTAGCCTCTTATAAACTGAAAACTGTCTAGCCTGCTCTGATAGCACTACGAGGACGGAACACTAAATTCAGTGCAATGGAGTCAAAAAGGCAAAGGTCAAGCGTTTGATGTTATATTATAATTGAAGGAGGAAAAAATGCATAAAGACATATGTAGAAACATATGTGAAAACTGGTTCTTCTTTTTTTTAAGATTGTTTTATTTTTAAGTAATCTCTACACACAACATGGGGTTTGAACTCACAACCCTGAGATCAAGAGTCACATGTTCTACCGACTAAGCCAGCCAGGTGCCCCAATGAAACTGGTTCTTGAGCAAGTGATCTCTAGATCTACAGCAGTGTTTCTCTTCCAGGTGTCGTCTGCTGGCACCAGCATCAGAATTACTTGGAACACTAAAATGGAGGTGCCTAAGCTTGAATTATGGAATGAATAAGTCACAGGGATGAAAGCCACAGCATAGGGAATACAGTCAATGGTAATGAAAGGGCGTCGTACAGTGACACGTGGGAGCTGCAAGAGTTCACGGTGAGCACAGCAAAATGGGTAGTTATCGGATCACCATGCTATACACCTGAAACTGATGGAATGTTGTCAACTATACTTCAATTAAAAAAAACTGTAGATGCCAGAGCTCCACCCAAGACCTGATTATCAGAATTTGTGTTTTTAACAAGTTTTTCAGCCGCCTTGCCACACACGGAAGAATACCTTACCTACACCACTTCTTATTTTAAATAATTATGCGTGCCTACATGCATCTGTAATCAAAGAAGCAGAACTACTATTTACCTGTTTGGGACTATTCTGTTCCCTCAACGTGAGGGAGGAACGACTCATCTTTTTAGGAAACTCCTGCGTCTCATGGGCACTAAACCCATTTAATCTTGTGGACCAAGGTTAACCACTACGGACAAGAGAACCAAATCAATTATTGGTTTAAAAGATAAGACACTTCAATATTTTCTTGGCATTACTGTAATGTTTGAAAGAGAACCCTGCTTCCCAAATGACATCGATTTAGGGACAGTCCTTTGGCTTTGCACCAGCCAGGACTATTGTCTATACACACAAGGTACCAGGTGCCAAACCTATGGATTACCATGAGGAATAGGATATGATCTCCATGTGAGGAAAACCATGGTCTTTTCTTCTTTTTCTTCATATTTTGGTCAGAGAAGGAGATGGCATTTAATAAAGATATGTAAATACTATCAGATGAACACAGTATTAGAGATATGCTACATGGACTTTGGGAGGCCAGTAGCTGAAAACCTTAACGTATCAGGGAAGGCTTCACGTAGGCAGTTGCTTCTGAGCATATGCTGACAGAGGGGAGGGATGTCCTTCCCCAAGGGGTCAAGTGGAGGAAGGGAGACGCAGGCAGAGAAACTCACAAGGTCACAGCCTCAGGGAAACGCTAGTCTCTGCGTTTCCTGCAAGGGCTCCTAGGACCCAGACTTCTTTGTAAAACTTAGATGGCCTAACCAAAATAGTCTTAACAGATATCAGATTGGCACCGTTTCTGTGTGAATAGGAATACTATTCCTTCAAACATCAAAAAAGAAAATGAACCCCAATAATTTTGTTTGAAATTTATTAGCATCCTCATTTACTTTGTCCTGATAAAGTAAAGCCTACATTTTCTTTACATTTACAGCCATTCCATTTACAAAAAGAGACATCTCAAGACATCCTGTATAAATTACTAAAAGGAAAAAAAAAACCCATTATATTGTAATTAGGTTAACTCTATTTCCTCACTCCTCCCTCTGGCCACCTCCTTCCCAAATAGATCACTGTGTAAAAAGTAGCAGTTATTCAAAACAAAATATGTTGGTGTATCTTGCAGTCAAATGAAATGGATCGACAAGGCACAACGACAGGAGCCAACTTCAAACTGATAAATTTGTCCAGTAAAAAAAAATGTAGCCTGAGCAGCTTGCTGATAATTTTAAATGTTGATGGTAATATGCCTCTTTATTATTGAGATATTTATGACTAATGGTGTGATGCTATTTAAGTTTACAACATTCATTAATTTCAGCTGTTTTTCATCATTAGGAAAAATAATTCAAAAGAAACTTCAATATTTTTCAAGAGCAACATATGAAACAACACCAGAGTGCTATCAAGCACAGAAGCCCCTTCCACAGACTCAGTTCTGCCAAAACCAGGCCCTTGAAAGAAGACTTTCTCTTTGTAATTTCTTGGTTGTGCTCAGATTTCCAAAGACTTAAAATAAAAAGCACTCTTCTAATTCCTCAATTTAACTTGGTATCAGAATATTATTAGTCCCATTGTGGTTATGATTAGTAATATATAAAGGCTACATTTATGCCCCATGTAAAGGAGGTCATATGAACAAAGTGATTTTCCCCTTGAGTCTATGGGTGACTCAAGAGTATTATAATGTTCACATTTTATAACAGGAAATAGAAAGTTAATTGATAGCTATTTAGAGCCTTAAAAAAAAACCTAGTTAGATAATGAAGAGTTACTTTGTATAAGATTAAAAAGACCATGGAAAATAATTTCTTAGGACTGACTTCCATATTGGTTGTTGAGCCAACAGACTACTGGCACTAATTGTTTACCTAAACTAAGTCACTGTAATTCCGAGTCAAAATGTTTTCCATCATTTGATACTGGCTTCAGCCTTTCACCTCCCTGAATTGATGGGCATGAAGGTTCCACAGGATATCCGTTCTATTTTTTTCCCTTGCTCTAAAAAGTTCTTAATGTATGTCAAGTCAGGGGTTTTATTTTATTTTTGCTCTGTTCTACATAATCCTGTCTTTATTCATGTTTATGGATGTGGAAAGAGCTACATTCATAGCCATGCTTATCTATAAACTTATTGCCTTGTTCATTCAGAATAAGATTAAAGAACCACAGTTTTTGCCACAAGATACTTAAGCAGTAAGCAATGCACTAATATTGAGTATGCACTATTGCCAAAATTAATATGTACATAACAAATGAGATAATAAAACTTGGGTCATCTTGGCCTTTTCAGAAGAAGGGCCCTCACTCTGCAATGATTAATTCATCAATGAACTGTCCCATGTTTTATAGTCATGAATAGCTAACTAACCTGGATGTAATGTACATATCTACAGAATCATGGTGACCTAAGAAAGCAGTCACCAACTGTCTGCTGATAAGATGAAACTCATTTTCTTGATTAACAATTAACAGTAAAACACTAAAATGAAAATACCTGAAAACTGCAAAAAGGAGGGGAAGTGTTGACAGAGCTGTAGAAGATAATGCTTGATCAGGCATCATTCATGGCTCTTAGGAGAGATCACTGAGCTCAGCTCTGGGCCAAGTGTACATGAGGGAACTGTACCTGCTTCTATTATGTAAAAACAACAACAAAAATGAAAGAAAACAAAAGATAGAATAAAAAAGAATGAGAGGAAGGAAAGAAGGAAGGAAGGAAGGAAGGAAGGAAGGAAGGAAGGAAGGAAGGAAGGGAGGGAGGGAGGGAGAGAGGGAGGGAGGGAGGGAGAGAGGAAGGGAAGGAGGAGGGAGGGAGGAAGGTGAAATTTAGGAAAAAGCAAAGAAAAAAAACAACAGTAAGTGAGTGATCAGTGATTCCTAATATACCCAATTTGGCACCAGGAAAATGGTTGTAAGAGATAGCAAACATTTTGCCAAAAGAGAGTCTTGTGGTTGTCTACTCTGCATTGTAAGCCTCCCCGAACTTTGTGCTCACAAGAATTTGTCATGTACCATCCTTATGTAGACTGACAGCACTCATCAAGACTCGTACTCAAGGACTCTCATGAAATTGCAGTTGCATGTTGGCTGGGACTTCAGTTACCTCAAGTCGTGACCCAACTGGCTGGTAGCTGTCAGTGGGGGTGTTCCACACATGATTTCTCTACACAGCTTTGGTTTCACATTGTGTGGTAGCTGAGATTTTAGAGGGAGCATTCCAAGAAGCAGCATTCCAAGAGATTCAGTGGAAAAACTAAGAAATCCAATGACCTAGCATCTGAAGTACCAAATCATCACCTCTGTCACACTGTATTGCTCAAGCAAGTTACGAAGTCCAGCCTTAATTCAAGGGGAGGGAAAAGAAGGCTCTATCTGGACACAAAGCAGCAGGTGCACGTAGAGAGGAAAGGAATTGATACTAGTCATCTTTGAGACTCCCACAAAGGCATTGTTTCTGTCTTGAGCATGCTAAATACAGTCTGTAGATCCTTCATGATGGGTGTGGATTCTATGCACATTGATGTAGCCACAAATTTTGATCTCCAAGGGAACATAAAAATGAGATCGTGTCACCCATCCATTTAAAAGTAACCAGTGCTTCCATTACAGTGAGAATAAAATTCACACTTCTCACGGCCTGCAAAGCCCTCTATGGTTTGCTCCATTCCAACTTCTCTGATCTCATTTCCTTACACTCTTTTCTTTTCTTCACTTCATTATAGCCATGCTGACTTTCTTGTTTTTCCTCCAACCAACCAGGCCCCCAGATCTTTATACATCCCATTTCTTCACTTCATTCAAGTTTCCGTGCAAATGTCCTTCAGAGAGGGCATCCCTTAGCCACCCACTTTAATCGATCACTCATATGATCCACTCACTGATCACCACATCATCACTATCTGAAACTACCTCGTCCATCGATCTGTTCAGTTTTGGGTGTCAGGCACCAGACTATGATCCCCATTAGAGCAGTGGCCTTACCTGTCTTACCCACTTCCACATCCCCAGAACAGTGTCTGGCACATAGTGATATTCAACACATACTTGTTAAATATCTAAATAAAGGTAGGCCATGTTCAAGTTTTCCTTTTAATTGATTATAATTGGAATAACCTAAATATCCTTAAAAATTATGCAAGCCGTATGTATAATTCATTCAACCTTCAATTTTACCTTTGACCATTCACATGTGATATAATCTAGAAGGAAGAGAGTCATACTCCCTAACATATTTCTACCTCTCATCTGTTCCGGAGTCATTTCTAGTAGCCTGTAGCTTTGTTTCTGTTACATTATCCAAAATAAAATATTTTTCTGCCCTTCTCTTTTTCCAATCCAATATGGTCTTTAGG
This sequence comes from Ursus arctos, assembly GCF_023065955.2. NCBI lineage: Eukaryota > Metazoa > Chordata > Mammalia > Carnivora > Ursidae > Ursus > Ursus arctos. The sequence continues at coordinate 11,737,716 of NW_026622974.1, read as the reverse complement.
AAACTAAGGACAGAGGGCTTAAAGAGAGAAAATACGTAAGGTAGCATTTCACTGCCTTTCAAAATTATTTTTCTATTTATTTATTTTTGATCCCATATTCCTCTCTCTGCTCATTATTTGGCATCCGTTGCTTTAAAATCTACATTACAGCCTCACTAGACTACTTACACGTCTAGATTCTCTCCCTACTTTCTACATTGCTGGAATGTTCTTTCCTCTTCTGTTCCTCCAGCTAAGTACCTCTCATCCCTGAACACTTATTTCATATATCTGCCCTTCTGGGAAGACTGATACCACCATCTCCACTCCTCATTTCCCAAACCCTTCTGGATTAGGTCTACTATTATTAACTATGTTACAGTGAGGTAAACCTATTTTCCTCATCCAGCTAAGCTCCTTGGAAGCATGGATTAGCATCTTGTTAATTTCTAGAATACTATTGCCAAGTCCGATACCTGACACGTAGTACACATTCAGCAAGTACTTACTGAATTGGTCAATTTAATTGCCACAAAGTAAAAAGAGAACAGTGGGGGAATTAGGACATTGGGAGAAAATGTCAAGGGGCTAAGCACACACTGGCCTCTTCCTTTTACACATGGTAATTTTATTAGTTCAGGCCCAAATGTATGTGCTTTTGCAGAAATGTCACCATTGTCTAATATGTTAAGAAAGGAATTGAAACTGGAGTTATTTAGAGCACAGGCATGAAATCAGGCATTTTTACACTTCTTTTTCTGCCACACCCACTCCTCCTCCTCTTGTTCATTTGCATTTTTCTTACTCAGTCTGCGGGTTGCAGGTGCAGAAAGTAGGCACCAGGTGCAATCTATAGAATTCTATGCTATCCCTGACAAAAGAGGCAATCTATCCATGTATTTCTACAATTGCAAATTCTCTCTTTTTCGCATATATTTAGATACATCTACATTTGTGAAATTATATCTTTTGTGTGTGTGTTTTTGGAGGTGTCTTTCATAGGCATACAGAAATTGGATGTGATATCCATCTCCAACACATAGAGCTGTTACTGGCAAGAAATGTTTTTACTTTAAAGGGAAGAGATTGATACTACCTCTCAAGAAATTATATCTCTTCAAAAACATTGCTAACATGGTGCTTTTCCACTTTTTAATGAAAATGAAAACAGAAGCAGTCTGCTAGCAAGCTAGTTAAGTCTTACTCTGTTCACTGCATACAAAAGCAACTTGAAATAGTACCTAAGTAACCCACAGTTTAGCACAGCCATTCATTACCCTGTTAATAGCACTATCATGGGCCCCCCTTTGAAACACCCCTGTAATTGACACTTTCTAGGTGGGGAAAGATAGCACAAGTCAAAATAACAGATTTGGCTCTGGCACAATGCTTGTAATGCTTGTGAGTATTATGTCATTTTACAGTGTGGATTGATCAATAACTGTTGAATAACGTTTTCTACAAAGTCTGAAAGATTTGGGTGTGGAGGATGGTCGAAGAATAAAGTTAATGGAAAGATAAAACTAATTAACAGTAGAAATTATGACTTTGTGGTAGTTTGGAAGATTGAGGATTGTGCTTTCTGGTCCGAGATTTCCTATGAAATGCAAATGGCTGATTTCTCTGTATGCACGTGTGTTCATTTAAAGGACAAAGCTGGTGTCAGGTTTCTTAACTTGCCACACTGATAGAAGTTTTAATGTGTATTACTGAAGTGTCAGACTGAATCTGGCATTAATCTGTTCATTTGCAGAAAGAACACAAACACCCAGTCCCCAGCCTTGAAATGCCCACCACTTCCATTGGTGCATGTCTATTAGAGGCCAAGACAAATGTACCACATTTCACTGCTCCTCAGCTATAGGGCTTAGTCTGTAATCTAATGCCAACTCCCATAAAATTCAAGCTGTAGCAAGTAACCTTGAACAACAGGTCATTCACATAGCTTTGTCCCTTTGAGTTTATGGGAAACAGGAGTAAGGTCGGTAGTACATATCCAGGCTTGGTGTAGACCGTCAAATCACTCTCCTTGACTAATGGTAGACTCTTGGTCGTCATTTGCGAAAGCCAGTTCTTAGGTCAGCCAGGCAAAAAGAGCTTCTAATAGATTTCTTGATGTTTATTTTTTTTTCATACTTGACACCCATGAGAAATATTTTCTTTTTTCCTAAACTTACATTTAGTCTGTGCCTCAATTGTTTCATTTATCATATCGTGCCTCATATAACAATCCCTTATATCCCCTACAAGACTGAAAGCTCCAAAAGGGCAAGGTATTTGTCTAATTCAGCTTTTTATGTACCTAGCAAATGGGAGGATACAAGGCGTGGCACAGTGACACCATATTCATTTAATGAATGTATGAATGAATAGATAATTTTGACAGACTGTATAGCATGCATTCCATTTTGGATGTAGAAAACCAGACATAATCAGTTCAAGCCTGAAGTTACATTGAAAAATAGTCTAATTTCAGTCACCTGATATTTGTGACCAAAGGCAAATCTGTAAAACACAAGAATCCAGAACTTATACATTTGGTATTTTACCATACACATTTAATAGAAATTCCAAATTATGTGATAGAGGTTCCAAATGTTACTGATTGTCACACTGCTCTGAGAAGAATTTTCAAATAAAATCTGGGCTCAGCAACAAAAAATAGGAAGATTGATTAGCTGAGTCTGCCATTGGCGCAGGAAGGAGCACAGACATGCCTCTGAAGTTCCAGATCAGATTCAGATAATTTATTTTTAAAATAATGAGATGGGAACCACAGAGGCAGAGTCATCTTCCTAAAGTCATGTATCAGCAGCCAGTTGTTACCAAGTCTCTAACCAAGGGCTCAGTTCTCAACCCCCTAGGAAGGGGCCTTGGGAGGAAGAGTCGAATGACGAAGATTCTGCATGAAGAAACAAAATTCCTCACCCAACCCAGGAGAAACCAAACTTCTAACCTTGAGCCCCCAGTCTACCCAGACGTTCTATGACTGTCACACCCAGTAGATACAAAACTATAGGGGATGGAGGTGAGACAAAAGCACTGGAGCGGAGGAGCAGGACTCATCCTAATGAGCCTGAGCCTCCTACTACAATTAAGACTATGTTCACAGGCACAAGAGTCAACAGGGCAATCCTCAAATGTCCTCCAAATACCAGCATGTCTCTATGGCCAGCTTCTAGGGAAGCACCACCAGCTACGGGGAGCTCTCCCTGGTGCTGCCACAGCATAGAGCTAACCCCCAAATTCAGCATGGTTTGCTACTCTAGCTCTAATCTCTCTCTGTAAGCCTAGTTTCTCAGATACAAAACCAAACCAAACCTCATTTGAAAATGTTTTACTATGGAAAATTTCATACAAATTAAAAGTAGAGAGAGGAGTTGATGAAGTCTCTTGTCCCTATCCTCCAGTGTCTGTACTTGGTCATCACGCCTGATTGTGATTCCCCAGTCCATCTTACTATTTTGCCAAGTGTGATCAATCCCCAGCCTCAACCAGAAATTTAGCTGATCCAGACCTCTGTGATTCCCCATGACCTTCCCAAGACTTATATCCCACCTCAGTCCTGCACCAACAGACCACAGCTCCTGAGTTAGTCCATTCATTTGTTTGTTTTTTCTCTGTTTAGTACCTATTAGATACTCAGGCACTGTGCTGATGCTCAGAGATGCAACAATTGATAACTCTAAGCTGCAGTCCTGATGGAGATAATGTATGATTCAAGAGAGGTCGATCTGCCTTCAAGAGAGGTCGATCTGCCTGCTAAAGGATGTTAGGAAGGAGAATGTGGGTCTTTTCCACGATGATTGAGACTGCAAAGTAGTAGCAGAGTTGGACTGAAACCTAAATCCAAAGGTATTGCATTTCTATGATATCAGTTATCTCTGAAAAGCACATGGTAACTTTTGATTAGGTACCTGTTACTTACTAGCCTAAAATGCAATTGAGGCAGTATTCTGAACGAAATGACTACCCTATTCACGGGACACCGCACGTGAATGAACTACGCCCTTTAAAGGAGAGCAGCGGATAGAAAGTCCCGACTACAATAGAATGGGGGGAGGGGGCAATGCAAGGGAGTGGGATCTTCACACGACTTGTAAGCGGTGAGGGTGATAAGTGCAGGGAAAACCACATGATGAGTCACGGAGAGACAGGAGTTCTAGTATTGCCCCTGCCTAGAATTAGATGGTGACCTTCAGCGAGTGAATACTTTTCTCTGGATCTCTGTTTTTCCTTTAGGAAAATAAGGAGTTGGACTTAATATTATCTCTAAGATTTCTAGTAGGCTGTCTGACTCTACTTTTCTCTGGCCTGATTTTAAGGCCACACAAAGGGCCGCCACCACCTCACGGCTAGGATTACCAGTGTGCCGTGGTAATTCCACTGGACTCCTCTTCCTGGAAGCTGATACTAACCCATATTATGGGGCTCTCCCCAAAGCGTTGCCGCGTAATTCCTCATAACTACATCATGTCTTGTGACCGTCAGAATTCTCTCTCACGCTCATCTCTTTCCACTTACAGAGCTGGCTGAGGCTGCTATTCAAGTTCTCAGGTTTTTAGAAGAGAAAGCAGAGGCTCCGACCCCCACCCAATACCACTGGAAAGACAACTGTCTTTTTCACTGCCTCTCAAGGGCCCCTGTAGCATCCATTTTTCTGAAACAGATGCCTGCCAACCAATTTTCTTTTCCTTTTTTAAATCTCTTCGTTAGATCTGATGCTAGAAAAGGACTGGTCAGGGGTGCGGATAAGTATAGACGCATCTCATGCTCTGACAAAGATACGTGCTTGAATGATTGTATATGAAGAGTTCTTTTAATCACATTTTAAATATGCTAAAGGCCTATTGAATAAAGCAGACTTCTGTACAGTGAGTAATGATACCTCATGGCACCTCCCAACCCCCAATGATTTGTTCTGGAAACTCACATTTTCTATTATAATGTGTACTGAAGTAGAAGCATAGCTGTATCTTAATGGGACCCACATGGGCTTCCTGATGAGAACATCACTCCTTTGGTAACATCCTGCTCAATTTGGGGGTTCAGAGATGAAGCAAGCACCTTGGTTATTTAATGTCTCCTTCCTTGTGGAGCACCTATTTGGAGGACCTGTATTTCCTGGCAGCTGTGCTGTTCTTACATCATTTTAAGTCAATTAAAATTATTAGTATAGGTTTAATAGCCAGGGCTCCCTGAGGCCAAGGAACGAACAGTGCAATTTGAAGAAAATTTAATAAATAAAATAAGGAGGAGATAAATGAAACAATAGTCCAAGAAAGGAATGAGGAAAAAAATTAGTCTATTAGCAAAGCCATCTACATTAAACATAATAATAATAACAATAATCATAATAATAGAGCATCATTTGAAAAGCTAGCCAGTACACAGGACAGAACCAGACTTAAAAATAGATAAAACTGGTTGCAGCTGATGATGCTGTGATTTCAAGGACCCTGGTATGACCCCCAGAGCCCACCCTATCTTCACCAGCCTCGCTGGCATTTGAGAGGACATGATTGATTCCTCTATCCTCTGCTAAGTCACCCCTTGGGAGGGACAATGTATTGTGCTTTATTTTTAATATACAGGATGGACAGGATTTTTAAAATAAGTTTATCACTTCCATTTCTCTTGTAAATAAGGCAATTGTACCAAACTATTTGTATGACCTTTCAAGTGCCCATAATATCATGATCTCTGCTTCTAGAAAGGAGTCAGTAGGAACATGAAAATATGTATACATTTTTAGGACCTTAAAAGGGAAAAGGAAAAAGAGATTGGGGCAATGAATTTATGCAGGTATCAGTAGTGGGGAGAGTAGTTAGGATCTTGGGATAAGAGGTTTTCTCAAATGCCACCTGAATGACTTGTTGGCTTTTAAACTTTGGACAAGTTGCTTAGCATCTGTGAGCACCAGGCTCTTCATCTAAAAAGTGGGGTTAAAGGAAGAATCTATTTTAGGAAGATGCTGGGATGATTAAACAAGATCAAGTACGAAACACAGAGTCTGAAATATGATAAATGCACAATAAAAGTCAGTCATTATTATCATTATAGCTTTTTACTCAACAGTGGGGAGAATCCTCAGGACTAAGGGAAAATGTACGGAAGGATGCGGCTAGCAATCCTAGAGGCTACACCAGTGATTTTCTGCATTTGCTGAGGTCTGGGTGACCTTAGCACTCTGCTATGCATAGTATCAGCCAACATTTATGAAAGCTTCATTTGTACTGGACACTGTTTCACATGCTTTCTATGAATTTTCTCACTTACTCCTCAAAATGACTCCTGATAAGTGTTACTATTGCATAGCCATTTCACAAATAAAGAAACCAAGATAAGCAACATTTAAATATCTTGTCCAGGATAACAGAACCACACAGCTCACGAATGGTAAACCCAAGATTCAAACTCCCAACACAGTGTGGCTGCATATGCCTTGTCCCCTGCCAGGACATTGCGTTACCACTCACGTTGGCTGTAGCTCAGATGGTTGGTAGAGGTATCGTGGCCTACTCAAGCTGTCCTACACAGCTCTGGATTTGTGCAGACTGTGAACCCCAGTGTGGGGAAGAAGGGCTATGTCCAGTGAGAGGAGGCAACTTTTTCTAATCCACTGGCCTGGAGGGGCCAGGGTTCTCTAATTCTCCTAAGAGCCCTCCCTGGGCCTAAGCTGTCCCTTCTTCACATGTCTAGCACACATTCAGCCTACAGAGCCAGGCTCTGCCCTCTCATCGACAGCCAGAGTTCTGTTCTCCAGGCGGAATGCCCAGGAAAAGACTAATCATCTGGAAATGTTGGCCATGGGAACGGATGCCCTGGTGTCACTTGATCAAAGAAGACAGAGCTGTTAATGTACCGGAGCACTCTCGGTGCGGAAATGAGTCACTCCACAGAGCCTGGCTGCTGCGACATCATATACAGAAACTGTAGCAAAATGCAAATGCAAGGGCCACTCTCAAGAGGAGGAGAGCTTGGCAGATGGCCAGGAAAAGGTGCAGAGGGTGCCAGACTCTCCATAAAAAAATAGCTTCACAGTCAGACCTCTCGCCATAACTGTCTCTCCTACTTTCTCTTTTTAAAGCTATTTTTCCTATTGTAAATAATCCCATTAAATGAGGACCATTGTCTCTCCTTCCACACAAGAGGCCCATTCAGAGCCTTTAGCAGCAATGAAAAGTACACACAATCAAAAAGATGAGGGGTGTGGTGTGTTCCATCATGAGAGAAGCAGGAGGAGGAGGAGGGGAGGAGCTGGGTTGAGTAAGGAAAGGCCCAGTGTATCAACCTGCCCAGCCATTTGGAAAATCTCTTGTGAAATCTCCCCATAGTTAATGCTGGCTACAGGGAGAGGGTGGGGGGCATAAAAGGGAAGATAGATTTAGGGTGCAAGGCTTGTAGTTTCTAACATCTTTGGGAGTCAGACAAATAGGCAGGATGATGGGTGATGCAAACAGAAGACCAGATTGGGTGAGCAAAGAACACATTTTCTGTAGTCTTTAGCACAAAGATATTATTCCAATTAGCTTTAGTTTTCCTGGCAGCATTAGGATGAACTTCTCTGCCATTACACAAAGTAGACATTTCATAAGATGCGCAATTGGCTGATCTTAAAAAAGGATTTTTTTAAGGCTAATGAGAAAGTCTGAAGTCCTTTTAGGGATGGATTCTGGGTAATTCTTACACTTATCTTTTTACAATCAGGCATCAACACCAGATTGGCCAATCATAAAATTTTTCTCTTTAATTCTTAAAACACAGCTGATACATCTCAAGGACAGGAAAGAATGAGTTAAGGAAATAGCAGAGCATGTTGGTTAAAGCAGAAGACCCTGGAAACAGAGTGCATGGATTCAGATTAGCTCTATCGTTCATTAATGTGTAACACTGAAGAAGTTTCTCAACCTCTCTGTGCCTCTGTTTCTCATATATAACTTGGAAATAATAATGCAAAGTACATTGAAGATTGTTGGGAAGATTAAATGGGTTAACAGAGGTGAAGTGCTTAGAAGAGTGGCTGGCACATCATAAGTGCTCAATAAATGCTTGGTGTTACTATCAAAGAATCACTGTCACTGGGAGGGCCAGCATCTCCCTATACATTGTCACCTAAGATATTCCAGGAGCAGATAAGACATGCAATGGTTCTAAGTATGAGTTTCTCCCTTTTACACACAGCACCATAAATGCCTAAGATTTTGTTCAGAACAAAATGCAAATCATACCTGTCTCTTCTATGACCTTGAAGCATTTGAATGTAACTTGTCGCCCAGGCTGGAAACAAAGGTACTGGTCATGAAATCTATATTCACTCTTTCTGCTGTTTAACCAGAGTTATCGTAAGGAGACACTGAATCAGGATAGTCACCCTAGGCCCCATTTTTTGGAATTTTGGTAATATCTGGTCAATGACCTTGAGAGAAAGCAAATGAGTCCTAATAAAAGGTCTGTGAATCATATACCATCATTCTCTGAATTTCACCCCAAAATCACCAAGCAAAGCTGAAAGACTATTCTTTGCTGACATCCCTGAGATTATGAATTATGCTTTAGTGATTTTTCCCTTTGAAAGTCATCCTTTCTTATATTTTTAATGTACTTTCCCTAAGTACAAATGTTTACCAGGCCATGGTGAACCTCATTAGTCATGTGATTGAATACAACACGGACGTTACTTACTGAGGCTGCTTTCTGTGCAAGAAGATCTATACATATGGCTGTGGTCATGTCCTCATTGCTCAAGCTATCTCATGGATGGAAGGGCCAACATGCTGTACTGTTCACATAATTTTAGACTGTCTTGAGTGGACCAAATGTACCAAATGTGTTAAACCCATCTAAAGTATTACACATATGAAATGAAAGCTAAGAAAGTCTTGACATATGGAAACCTGTAAAATTGCTTTAAATGTGGATAGAAAAAAAAAGGGATGGATCTCAGAGCAACAAATTTTAAATAGTACAATACTGCACACTCAAATCCATTAATTGGAGAGCAAAGATGTGAGTAAAAGCAATATTTAGTCCAATCTTATAGTAGTGGCTTCTCAATGAGAAAGGTCCAGCCCTGAGTGTGCTTTGGAAGTTTGCAAGGGTAATTTTGGTTGCCCCAGTGATTGGGTATGCTACTGGAATTTAGTGGGTGAGATCCAAGATTGTTAAGGTCCTGCACTGGGTGGATAGTCTGACACAATGAAAAGTTGTGTCTACACAACCTACATCCCTCATGACATATTTTGTATCCCACTGGACATCCACATATACAAAGATCTGGTAATGTGTTTGGCATGTTATTCCTACACCAGTTAGGTTATTTCCTTCTTCCTGTCATAATATGCTAATAAATCTAGTCTGTTATTATGTTGCCTAATGCTAGTTTTTAGTTTAGTCTTTGCTTATACCTCTGTTCTTTCATTTTCCTGTGTAGCTTGACTGGAATGGCTTCTGATCTTTTTACAGCTCTTAATCCAGAGTTAGTCATTTTAAGTGGGAAAAAAAAATCTAATTCATCATCACAACTTCTAGTAGAGTCATGCCCAAGATTTTCCAAACTGAAATACCCATTATTTTATTATCAATTGCTTTCTTTCTATTTCTCCTTCATAAAGGACATTTTATTAAATATTTAAATTATATGTGAAGTCATATTTTATGTTTATGAATTTTTAATTTAGAATAGAAAGAACAGCATACTTATATTATACATATATTATACAAATATTTTATAAATTGTATGTGTGTTATATATATTTCAAAATATGTCTTATGTTTTATATATTACATATTTATGTCATATATAAATCATATAGTATAGGTTCATATGTCACATGTTATAGATATATATGCCATATAATTATGCACATTACATGTGCATTGTATGTTGTTTTACATGTTATATGCTTACCTACTCACATAAACATGTTACATATGTGTATATATCTGTGCACCATGTACATGTCTTATAATGCATAAGTATATATATATATCATATATATGCCATGCTTGTTACATACATTTTACATGTGTGTATGAGTTAGCATCACAAATGTGTGTGCATGCACACATGTGTTATACAGGTATGTGACATAGATTATTTAAATACATACATGTTGTGTGTCTCATACATGTACATGTTTATGGGTATTAGTTATGTGTAAAAGTTCATGTTATATATACTTCCTATATTATATTCATCTTTTGTATATTATATAACATAAAGGGAAGAATATCTAGAACATATTTTTTGTGATAAGGAGATACCCCATGAGGATAAAGTAGCTGGAGAGGCATTGCTGGGATGTTTATTTAGTCTAATCTCTCCCTCAAATGGGCAGTGATACGTGTGCAACTTTTAGCAAACCCATTGTATTTTCAGGGTATATTTCAAATGAGATTCAACAAGTCTAGAAATATTTGAGAAGAAAAAAACAGCAATTATATGAATGAGGTAATATAGTACTTACTGATTCATCAGCATTAACATGACCAAAGCCGTGCTGGAAACTAGAACATTCTAGCCAGTTTGCTTACATCCCATCTTTTCCCATTTGTAGGTCTGAGCCAGAGGCAAAAGGCCCAGAAATATCCATGACTCTCATTTGCATTTTCATATTTGCACATAATTCAATTTCCTATATCCAGCTAAGGCTAGCATTAGAAGTGCCCAAAGACACAGAGAAAGAGCAAGAGTTAGAGAAATTAGAGATATAAATTCATTGAAATATACTGGAGGTGGAACAGGCCCAGAAGCCCTCGCGGGACGCATACAGAGTCTGGTCCTCAATCTCCTCAGAAATTCTGTCAGTTGACAGACACCATGTGGATCTTCCACCTCCTTATCTTGGCATACGAGTCACTGCATTATCATACACAAGAAACGAATTCCTGTTCATAAGGCTTGATGCTAAGTGTGACTCAGATATTAGACCATCCAGTGGACCAGTAATTCTCCTCCATAAGTTAGCCCTGAGGTTGGCAATAAATTGTCCTCTCAGGCTTCATCTGGTAACAGTTAGAAAATAGGATTTCTAGGCAGATCGTTAAGGCTGAGGACATCTTTGACTAAGTCAAGTCATAGACTAGTCAAAGCTATAAGATACATTCAGGCCTAGACCTACTCTTTTGCCTTGGCTTTTAGCCTTAACTAAGCAGAGATTTTGCTTCCCAAAGGCTTAGGGAGGGCTTGTAAGTTGTATTCTACCCTCCTGCTGTCCTGGTTCTCAAAGGTAATCTTGCCTAGAGGTGACCATAGCAAGGACCCTGAGGAGAAAGACATCATTATTATTTTTAAGTAGGCTCTACGTCTAATGTGGAGCCCCATGTACTTGAACTCATCACCTTGTGATCAAGACTTGAGCTGAGGTCAAGAGTCAGACACTTAACCAATCAAGTGACCTAGGCACCTCGAGAAAAACATTATTAAGAACTTCTGAAGCTGGGTGATTAATCATTAACCTGAAATGATCAAACCTTCAGAAGATGTCAAATCCTTAGATCACCCACATTTAGTCTTTCAGGCAGTCAAATAGGTAATGAAGGGCCCAAAGAGAAGAGATACAGCAAAAGGTACCAAGAAGTTCTTTGATATTTTACTAAAGCCAGAGATCCAACCCTTATGAGCACATCATGACCATGTTAAAGTCCTAGCATTGACCTGTGTCCATTGACCCATGTCGTCCCAACTGTTCCATGATTCTGCATTAGTCTAAATGCTTTTCACAGACTACTCTGACCCACTGGAAATGGCTGCCTGTAACTCAGCTGAGAAGGATTAAAAGCCTGAACCTAGACTCAGGATATGTAGGGGTGCACGTGTGTGTGTGTGTGTGTGTGTGTGTGTGTGTGTGTGTTGACATGGTACTCAGATGATACTGATATCATATATCCTTATATATGATATATAAGGATAGTACCTTCCCTTCCTTTTCCCTCACTCAGAGAGAGGATATAAATAAACAAAAAGGAAATACAATCCATCTTCTATCATATGTTACTGTCTGACTGGATTCTAACTCTCAGTTACCTAGAGCTCTCCTGGTGAACTTGGCAATGTGTGCCCATGGAAGGCAGTCCTGCTGCCAAAGGTGGATGTGGCCAGGAGAGCCATAGGCAGGGGCAGGGGGCTGATACTCCATGTGTGAGAGCATGAACCCAGGGGAAAGGAAGGATCCAGGTGGGCTTTCAAGTACATGTTTCCTTCTTGTGTTCTATGGTTTATACAAATTGTTAGCTAAAGTGTTTCCTTCTGCTTAGGACAGAACAGAAATAGAGACTGTGCCTTAATTAACTTCGTATCCAAAAACTTCCATGGAGTACCTGTCAATCCATAGGCACTCACTCAATAGTCCTTGTCTGAATGAACACATAAGTAGATGACTGAGTGTCACTGAGCCTCCATTTCTTCATCAGTAAAATGGGGATAATAACACCACCCTCGGGTTTATGTGAGCATTTTGTATTATAATATACACAAAGTGACAAACTCACAGAAGGTGCTCAACAAACATTAATGCCCATCCAGTGCCCCATCAACTTAGGACCTGATGGAAACTAAGGAAATGGTTGCACCTGGCTGAAGAAATATGCAGATTTCAGTGCAGTATTCATGAAGCACCGCCACCGTCTGGTATGACTTTAGGTTCTTGAGGATCTATTTTTCCCCTCCAAACCAGAGACTTCTATGATTTAAGTGAGTATGGTCACTGATGTTAGATAAGTGCCTATAAAGATTTATTTTACCATTTGTATATGAATCTTTGTTTTTGCCACTGGATATCCTCATCTTCTCCAGTTGTGCCTAGATACTCCATCATGATGCCCTGTTTTCCACTGGCCATTCCTAGTCCACATCTCACTCCTATCCATCCTTCGCTGCCCAAAGACTACATCGGTGGGCTCCCTTGCTGGCTTCTGCTGGTTGAATTCAGCCAACATAGATGGGGACAGGCGTGTGGATTTGGATGGCACTGGCAGAGGACTGAAGGCTGATGGGAGGATGGGAGGAGAGTGGTGTTCAGGTGTTTGTTCCCCAAATTCTCTTCCTGCTGAATCATCCCAAGTTGACTACCTGCACATACCAAAAGCTACAATGTCTTTCATGCTGTCTTCTAAGTAGGCCCTGGTAACTCCTCACTCCTCTTTGCCCATTCAGCTGAAGGTTGGGAATGGCCCCCCTGCTCTTCCTTGGCCATGAGGGGCTGTGGTATGTCTATTCCTCCTCTCGTATCTGCAAATAGTCTGCATTAAATTAACCTCCATTGTAGCTTGTGTGTGCCATCTCTTCCTGTTTCCACCCTAATGTACAGTATCCATGCTTCTAATCTCTCTTTTTTAGACAATATTCTCTTTGTGAAATATTTCATCAGTATAATGACTATGGTAGGCAGAGCAATGGCCCCCAAACGTGTCTAGCCCTAATCCACAGAATCTATGAACATGTTACCTGACATGGTAAAAGGGGCTTTGCATATACAATAAGGATATGGACACAGAGATGAGGAGATACCAGGGATTATCTGGATTGGCCCAATATAACCACATGAGTCCTTAAAGAGCAGAGAGAACCTTTCCTGACTGTGTTCAGAGGGAGATGTAACTATGGAAGAAAGGTCATAAGATATGTCACACTGCTGGCTTTGAAAATCAAGGAAGGAGGCCATGAGCCAAGGAATCTGGGTGGCCCCTAGGTGCTGGAAAATGCAAGGGAATGTGTTCCTCCCTACAGCCTTCAGAGAGGAATGAAGCTCTGTTGACACACTTGACTTAAGACTTGTGACAACTCTGCTGAACCTCTGACCTACAGAATTGTAAGATAATCAAGTTGTGTTGTTTTAAAGCTATTAAGTTTGTGATAATTCTCATGATGGCAACAGGAAACTAATAACACGATACAAATCCTCTTTGGGATCCCGTCCAAGGATCTTCTCCTCACTCAGGAAATATCGATCACACAGGCACCTGAAAAATATTAGGTGCCTCTAATGAAGGAGCTAAGAAAAAAAAAAACAATATGTGCAAAATTTGAGAGAGAGTGGAAACCCCTCTGTCAAAATTATCTCCCCCGCTATGTATGAAACAGCACTATTATACAGTTATTTTCATAAAGGTAATACTCTCTATTAAAAGGCAAATGCCTCTGAGAAAGTTAGTGCATTAACACTTACCAGTTATTGGCACTACAGAGAGAAGCTGATGAATGTATAAATGTAAACTATTACTGTTATTAGAAGAGTCACTACAAGAGTAGTAAACATATTTTTCAGAGAAGTAAATGCCTTGGAGTAGGCTCCTGGAGGAATGTGATCTAGAACACGCATGATTGCATGGAAGGAAAAATCAGGTCACCTTAGGGAAAGTGGAACACGGTCATGGCAGGAGAAGATGACGGATGAGGACAGAAGAGATTCCCAAGTTATGAAAACAGAAAACCTAGACGCTGGGAGGGGATGAGGGAGTAACTGAAAGAAGAATAGAACACAAAAATGAGGGTATTAGGGTCAGAAATAAAATGCATTTGATTTAAAATTTTGTCTGGGTCTGTCCTTGGCAAGGGTAGTTATCTTCTTAATAGCCCATAAAACCCCCTCTGTTGCACCCACATGTTCCTGTGCTGTGTTGTTTATTAGGCTTGATTTGACCCATTTATTCAACAACAAAAATTTACTGTTATGTGTTCATCAGTATGTTAAATGTGGACATTTTAGAAATAAAATGCAACATGGTCGCTACTCTCCAGATTTGCTCTAGCAGAACAAAGAGCATGTGTGTCTGTGGTAAGGAGATAGAAAAAGAAAGTGGGGAGGGGATGGAGGCAGGAATTGAGATAGGGAAAAGATTCATACCCATGCAGGAGGGAAACTCTGAACAGTGTAGCTCTGCTTCCCATCAGCCCTCTACTTGCTGCAACATGGGGGCAAGAAGACAACATACAGAATATCTAGCCTTGAGAATAGCCAGGGAACTCTGCTTTAAAGAGCAGGTTCGTGACAAAATTTGAAGGTCAAGGTCTTTCATCCATTTGGAGTTTATCTTTGTGTATGGTGTGAGAGAGTGGTCAAGTTTCATTCTTTTGCATGTAGCTGTCCAATTTTCCCAGCGCCATTTATTGAAGAGACTGTCTTTTTTCCACTGGATGTTTTTTCCTGCTTTGTCAAAGTTTAGTTGCCCAAAGAGCCGAGGGTCCATTTCTGGGTTCTCTATTCTGTTCCATTGGTCTATGTGTCTGTTTTTGTGCCAGTACTATGCTGTCTTTGTGATCACAGCTTTGTAGTATAGCTTGAAATCCGGCAACGTGATGCCCCCAGCTTTGTTTTTCCCTTTCAACAATTCCTTGGCAATTCAGGGCCTTTTCTGGTTCCACACAAATTTAAGGGCTGTTTGTTCCAGTTATTTGAAAAATGTCATTGGTATTTTGATCGGGATGGCACTGAAAGTGTAGATTGCTCTGGGTAGCACAGATATTTTAACCTAGGTTTATTCTTCTGATCCATGAACATGGAATATTTTTTCATCTTTTTGTGTCTTCTTCAATGTCTTTCAAGAGTGATTTGTAGTTTCTAGAATATAGATCCTTTACGTCTCTGGTTAATTCCGAGATAACGTATGATTTTTGGTGCTATTGTAAATGGAATGGATTCTCTAATTTCTCTTTCTTCAGTCTCATTGTTCGTGTATAGAAATGCAACTGATTTCTGAGCATTGATTTTGTATCCCGCCACATTACTGAATTGTTCTATACGGGACAGAAATCCATCAAAATCCTAGAGGAGAACAACCTTTTTGACATCGCCACAACTTTTTTCATGATACATCTCCAAAAGCAAGAGAAACAAAAGAAAAAGTGAACTTGTGGGACTTCATCAAGATAAAAAGCTTCTGCACAGCCAAGGAAACAGTCAAAAAAGCTAAGAGGCAGCCCACGGAATGGGAGAAGATATTTGCAAATGACACTACAGGTGAAAGACTGGTATCCAAGATCTACAAAGAACTTCTCAAACTCAATACACAAGAAACAAATAATCAAATCAAGAAATGGGCAGAAGATATGAACAGACACTTTTCCAATGAAGACATACAAATGGCTAACAGACACATGAAAAAATGTTCAAAATCATTAGCGATCAGGGAAATTCAAATCAAAACCACATTGAGATACCACCTTATGCCAGTTAGAATAGCAAAAATTGACGAGGCGAGAAACAACAAATGTTGGAGAGGATGTGGAGAAAGGGGATCCCTCTTACACTGTTGGTGAGAATACAAGCTGGTACAGCCACTTTGGAAAACAGTGTGGAGGTCCCTTAAAAAGTTAAAAATAGAGCTACCCTATGATCCAGAAATTGCACTACTGGGTATTTACCCCAAAGATACAGACATAGTGAAGAGAAGGGCCATAGGCACCCCAATGTTCATAGCAGCATTGTCCACAATAGCTAAATTGTGGAAGGAACCGAGATGCCCTTCAACAGATGACTGGATTAAGAAGTTGTGGTCCATATATACAATGGAATATTACTCAGCCATCAGAAAGAACGATTTCACAACATTTGCAGCAACATGGATGGGACTGGAGGAGATAATGCTAAGTGAAATAAGTCAAGCAGAGAAAGACAATTATCATATGGTTTCACTCATTTATGGAACATAAGAAATAGGAAGATCGGTAGGAGAAGAAAGAGAAGAATGAAGGGGGGGTAAACAGAAGGGGGAATGAACCATAAGAGATTATGGACTTTGGGAAACAAACTGAGGGCTTCAGAGGGGAGGGGGGTGGGGGATTGGGATAGGCCGGTGATGGGTATTAAGGAGGGCACATATTGCATGGTGCACTGGGTGTTATACACAAACAATGAATCATGGAACACTACATCAAAAACTAGGGATGTACTGTATGGTGACCAACATAACATAATAAAAATTATTATAAAAAAAATGTGAAGGTCAGTGTTAAGATCCTTCAAGGTTTTTAAACATGCTTCTCAACAGAGCATTCTAAACCATACCATGCTCTCATCTCTAAGTTCCACGACCATTTTCTAAATCCACAAATGGGATTCAGAATGCTTTCTCACAACACTTGGTCAAGTTTTAATGGATGGATCAATGGATGAGAACACTATAATCAGGAATTCTACTTAATATTAGTAACTGCCTTAGATAAAAAAGACAGTGGCTCTAAAAACTCACTTCATGTTTTTGACCCTTTGAGGTACTAACCTCTTACTTTGATTTTTACAGAAAAATAGTAATTCAGTAGGCTTGAGCAAACATTGCTATAGGCTGATAAATTTATGATGGACTCAGAAGCCCAGGAAGAATTTCAAGAGATCACCTCGTTCCTTCTTTTTACAAAGCTGGAGCTAACAGACAATTATCTACATGTGAAAATGTAAATAAGCATTAGACTATAACACAGAACACTGGCACTTTACTCTTGATGTTAACATGGCTCAAATCTGCTCAACGATCTGTGTACTTTTGAAAGCCAGCACATTTGAGGACCAAATCTCATTTAGTGAAACAGGGAGTGGCAGGGGTGGGGGTGGGGTGCAGGGACAAGAGTCAAGAAAGACAGGAAACCAGAGCGCCTGCCTGCCTCAGTCAGTGGAGAGTGAAACTCTGAATCTCAGGGTCATGAGTTTGGGCCCCATGTTGGGTATAGAGATTACTTAAAAAATAAATAAAAATAAAATAAAATATACCCCCAAATTTATGTGTGTGTGTGTGTGTGTGTGTGTGTGTGTGTGTGTGTATAAAAGAAAGATAAGAAACCAAAATGGATAGAGTGGGCAAAATTATGACAAGCCCTCAAATACTTAATTTCTTTCTCCAGTTTTCAGAGCTTCAAACCTTCTAAATATCACACATGAAAATGAATATCTCCTCATTGTATTATTGGGGAACACACATTTCTTTTCATTATACTTCAGACGTTATTAATTACTCTGGTGCAATGTTATTATAAACTGTTGTTGATTATCTGACTTTTCTGGGCATGTGAGTGATGCCAGAATGTCAGTTTTATATTAAAAAGATGTCGTTTGTGAAAACTAGATACAGAAATAAAGTATGTGTTTAATTAAGGCTTTAATCTTCCCTGAGTTCATTTTTCAGAAAGGGGGGTGGAGCCCTGGATGCCTATGGGCTTGATAATATTTTCCTAAAATGGTTCGTATTCCTATAATAAGTATTAGTAAACATCCGTTTGTGTTAGTAATTAACTTTGATGGCTTGATATTATTTTACCTCTCTTGATTGTATGTTCCAGTCCAGATACTTATAAACGGTGCCATCTATATATTTTGCTGAGTTAAAAAAAAAAAGCCAAATAAAACTGCCCATTTAGCGGACACCTTTGAGCTGAGAAGAAAGAGAATTTAAAAAGTGAGAAAGAAAGAAAGAAAAAAAGAGAGAGAGAAAGAAGAAGGAAGGAAGGAAGGAAGGAAGGAAGGAAGGAAGGAAGAAAGAAAGAAAGAAAGAAAGAAAGAAAGAAAGAAAGAAAGAAAGAAAGAAAGAAAGAAAAGAGAAAGGACAACTAAAATCCCATCAGGCCAGGGAACTGGGAAGGGAGAAGAAAGCCACACAGTGTTGGACCGAGGCCAGGATCGGCTAACGCCAGGCCCCAGGTGTGCAGAAGGGGGCTCTCTGGTCTCCCGGTAACTAAGGGCCATAAGCAGAGTAGCTGAGCCAGGCTAAAGCTCGAAGCTGCGTCTTCGTGTGGGGAGGATGAAGGCTAAAGCAAATGTCAGAAAATTAAGCCCACTACTGAAGGGTGTTTTCTTTTACAGGTTTCCAGGGAAAGCTTTTTTTCCACTTAGCAGGCCCCATTAGTAATGAAAACGTATTCTGCATTTCCCCTTTGGCCTTCCATGGTTCAGTCCTATGAGGCTTCCTTTTCTCTCTGCCATCCCTCACTTGAACTACACGTCACCCGGGGGAAGAGTGGGGTGGCTCTTACAGAGCAGGTCACTGGTGCTGATGGGGGGGGGGGGCGATCTCCCTTCCTGTTCATAGAAGGGGCAAGAGAGTAGGAGAAAAATCAAACCCGGGGGGTTGGGCCCTGGTGACTTTGAAGGGCTGTATGTGGCTGGTTTCAGAAAAACAAGTTCCTCTATCTTTTGTGAGAATAATCAGCAGGTATTAAAAAAAAAAAAAAGTAATCTTTTCCAAAATAGGTCAAATGTTGAAATGGTATAAAAAATTCTATTTTATTCATTTTTTTGTTCATTCCATGGTCCTGGAATGCTTGCTGACATCGCCCCACTTAGGTTTCAGATTCAGAGAGTGCCCTTGAGTTCTAATGATAACTGTAATGATATTTTGTGGGTCCCCCACTGCTTAAACAAAGACAGAATTTATAATGCGCCTCAGAGCATCAAAAATGGATGTTAGAAAACATTAATATTACTATTTTTATCACTATTTAGTGAGCAGTGCTGGAAGATATTAATATTACCATGATCATTATTACGGTGAGATAACGAAGACGCGGAACTCCATGTGGCAAAGAGATTGTTGAGGGGGAAGAAAATGGATGAGCCTATTTTTCTCTAAGTTCTTTAAATCAGGCTTAACTGGAAAAATAATCGCGGTGGCTAACAGAGTCAGGAGTCAGGGTAATTAAGTGGGTAAATGAGGCCCGTGTCATTTGAATTTATGCATTTTCCTTCATCCCTTTGTTTGCTCTGCCTTTCTCTTCACTGGGTCTCCACCGAAATGCTGTTTATTCATGGAGGGCATGCCACAGTTTTTAATACTGGGGGGAAAATCCGAAACCCTTCATCCGACCGGCCAATGTGTAGACTGGAGAGAACACAAGGGGATCAAAGTGATATGAAGACAACAGGGGTTTCATTAAAATGTTCCGTACTCTGCCTGAGGACAGAGCAGTGAGAAAAGGGTGAAAAAAAATCATCTAGCCCAAACAAGTTTAACTTAAAAAAAAAAGCAACGAACCACCTGTGGTCTCCTTGGAAACAGGCAAGCACACCCTCCAGCCACCTTTTAATGAAACCCCAGAGCCCCTTTATTAATTTATTAAAGAATCTATTTTCTGAAGATTCATAAACCACATATAACTCATATTCCAACACATCTCTACTATGCTAATGGAATGCGCTTCTATGAATAATTAATTATTTAATTAGTAATAATTAGAGGTTGTTGTATAGGTCAAACCATTGGACTGACAGCATGCTATTGTCAAAATGTCACTTAAATTAACGGAACAGCATTGAAACACAGAGTGATTCATCGTTCAGGGTGGTTACTTACCTACCCGCCCCCTTCTCCACAGAGGGAAAGTGGCATTTTAAGATATATAGGACATGTAAAATGGAGCATTTAACATTGAGCATCTGCAGCAAGTGCATAGCCTTCAATGCTTTGTTAGACGCACGGGACAGGGTGAGTTAAGTCACTGAATTTGTGACATCCAGACGCTCCACCAACAGTACATGAGTTAGCACCATTTATATCGCTGGAACTAAACCCTCATAAAGATCAATACGCTCAAGTGAATAATTGCTCGAATACATTTAAGTACATTTGTTGGGGAGCTCTGGTGAAATAAGCCTTAATGATGATTCTTCTAAAACGATCTGGTAGTATCGCGTCACTGTTCAGCACTGTGCCGGCTCTTCACACCAGCTTCCGCGTGGCATCCAGTCTGAACTCCAGCCCTGCTGAGTCCCAGACAGATAAGGGACCTGAGAACAGACCTTCCTGAGCTGGAAGCCAGGCTTTGCAGTTGCTGGCCCTGTCACTCTAGCCATGTCAACCAAGCTCTTGAGGTCCTGCTTTCCTCAATTGTCCCGTGGAACCCATGATAGGGTTGTTGTATAGGTCAAACCATTGGACTGACAGCATGCTATTGTCAAAATGTCACTTAAATTAAGGATTCTTCTGAGGATTCAGTGAGATGGCCCCTATTAAGGGCTGAGCTAAACACCTGATTCATGATGAGTTCTCAATAAATGATAGCTATCGTTATTTCCTATTTTAAAGACTACTTTTCTACACACAGAAGAATGCCGTTAGTCAGACATGGTAGACATTTATGCTTTTATTATTCAGCCAGGAAGAATATCCCTGATTCTCTAAGCCAGAGTCACAAACATTTTCTGTAAGGCCAGTTAGTGAACGTTTTGGGTTTTGTGGTCCAATGCGGTCTCTAGTGAAAAAGGCAGCTACAAACAATATGTAACTACTTGGCATGACTGTGAGCCAATAGAACTTTATATACAAAAGCAAGGTAGCAGACTGGATTTGGCCCGCGAACCGTAGTTTGCAAACCCCTGGTCTGAGCCATGTTGGTAGCAGGTGGCAGATAGGAAGCACTCCACGAACTGCAGTTGGACGAATGAAATAATGAATGAATAAACAATCCAGGACTAGACCCCAGGTCTAAATATTAGGGCCATACTTGGCCCAGGTGGCACCCCATTAATTAAATTTAGAGTAAGTTAAAACAGTGAAATTTACTTTTTGAGTTCTATATGCAAAAAAAAAAAATTACTTGTGAGTATGCTGAGGTAGATATTCTTTAAGGGAATCCTATAATGAAAACTTTTAACAAAGGAAGTAGACTTAAAATATGTAAATTTTTATAGACATTTAAGCAAAATAGGTACAGCCTCGGTATTGGCTTCAGTTTAGAGCTGATTGATGGCAGAAAATAGAAGACTCTGCCTTCTATCTTAAAAGAGCATAATTAATCTCATTCATCCTTCTCCTGGTTTTCCTCCTAGGTGTAGCAAAATATCCAGAGTAGGCTGGAGGAGAGGAGTCTAAAGTGGGGTGGTGCCCCTTTTCCTCTGATTCTAGCTGGAGCCCCAGACTCTCCTCCCTTGTGTTCCCTCCCCTTGTCCTCCATGGTCCTGCCCTTCTTCATGGTTTCTTCACAGCCTCTGAGACGGAGAGGCGAGGACCTCCTTGTGTAGGGAAAGTCTCTGAAGATGTGGGCAAAACCCTTATACTTCAATTATTCAGTCAAAGGGGTCCTGTCAAGGCTCCACAATAATAACAGAGCAGACAGGGAGTGATATTTCATGGAATTTTATAAAGACAAAGATGCAGCTGCTACATGAGAGCCTATTTCTGATTGAAGAAGTCAAAACGAACTGGACAACAGCATCTAGGAGTCAGAACCTACTCCCAGAAGATACTTACAGTAATTTCCACGTGTTTGTTGAAAATTTGAGCCAAGAAATTGTAACAAAGGATATCAAGTCATCCCATTCCCCTACTGAAGGAATGCCAGATACCTGGGTTATTAGAGATACGGCAACTGGAAAAATCCATAGAGCACCTACTCTTGTGCTATCATTCTGTATGCTTTACAACTAACTGGATGCAGAAGATGCAACTACTTATGTATGGGATCAGTGATGATGTGGTAACTCGTCGCTGCAGACCCATGCTTCCCTGTCTGGGGTGGAGGTGTGGCTGGGGAGCAGCCTGGGCCTGGGATTCAATTTTGCAGCCCTGCCTTGCATCTGGGCAGAACGCCGTGGCTGGGTGCTGACCAGAGGACTGTGGGGGGAAATGAGGCATATCACTTCAGGCCAGGACCAAGAAAACCTGCAGGAGATCCTCCACTCTCTCCTCCCCATTCTGTTATCGCACGTTGACACACTGAGTAACTCTGGGAGCCCGGTTTGAAATCAGCAGTCTCTGTCATCTCCACACCCTACCTATGTAGAACACAGATCCCCCCATCACTGATTAGACCTTAAGCTGAACAAGAAATAAATGTGCCTTATGTTAAGCCACAGATGTCTGTATCTGTCCTAACAGCTAGTGTTGCCTTCATAAATATATCTTGAAAAGGGATCAGTGAAATTTTTAAAAATACATATACTTCCTCTAACACCGTGCTTCTCAGACTTTAATACTTAAAATTGATCTGGGGTCTTGTTAAAATGTTGGTCCTCATTTGGTTAAGTCTAGAGGAGGGTCTGACTTGCTCCATTTCTGAACAGGCTCTGACATGATGCTGAGATTGGAACACACTAGGAGTAATAAGGCTCCAATACAATGGTTCTCAAACTTCACTGGGTATTGGGATGCCCTAAAGGCCTTGTTAAGATACGGATTGCTGGGTCCCTTCCCAGAGTTCTGGGGTCAGGCCCAAGAACTTGTATTTCTAACAAGTTCCCAGACAATGCTGATGCTGTTGGTCGGTCCAGGGATCACAACTGAGAACCACTGGGCTAAGCAATTCTGGTTCACACCCTTTCCTGGCTTCTACGAAACTCATTAGTCCTCAGGGCAGTATCTCATTTATAAGAAAAGAAAAGATAAGAAAAGATAAGAAAAGAACCCTTATGGTCCAGTACCTTCAGGTAGTTGTAATCACCCAGAGAACTTTTGTTTAAAATTTTTTTTGTTTGTTTTGATTTGTTTTTTAAAATACTGATTTCCAAGTCCCAGTCCAGACTAACTTAATCTGAATTTTGGAGATAAGGGCAAATATTGCACATTAATGTCTTTTTAAACATCTCTTGTGATTATATTAAGCAAGTAGGGTTTAGAACCACTGCCTTAAAGAAATGCCAAGTGTTAGCACTCTGAGAGACAAGCCTTGCTATTCCTTAAACTGTTAACTATTGATATGAAGACCAGCCTTATCTAATTCTGTCTCTAACCAGTGGGAGAGAGTTCAACTTCTTGAACATATGGTTTGTATCAACACTATATGATTAGGTAACTCTCCCTCTGCCTTTGACAAGAGGTTAAGTGAGGCTGAATTAATGCAAAAGAAACTCAAGGGATGTTCTCTAATTTAAAAAAAAAATACAGGTGAAAGCTAATAATAACAGGAGAGGAAGGAGGAAAGGAGGGAAGGAAGGGATGGTTGGGTGGCTGGAGACACAGAGAGAGAAAGGAAGAGAAGGGAAGAGAAGAGAAATGAAGAGAAAGATGCATGCAGTAGTTTTCCTGAGGAAACGGAAATTACTTTGCTCCAAGCCAAGAATTATTTCCTGATTCTGTCAGAAATCATTTAGCAGTTATGCACATTGGTGGATAGAGTTGGACCTCATAGTGCTTTACTATTAACAAAACCAGGCCAAGAAAGATACAGCAATAGATTCCTTTGGAACTGACACCAAGGGGGATGTTTTCCACAAAGATAGTGAATCAGGATGATTAAAGTGCATTAGTGTTTCTTCATTACCAACTGCAGAAACCACGTACTTCCTGGCATCCACTAGCTACCAAAACTATGCAGTATTGTAGAAAGACATCATCTTTTGAGGAGCCCATACATTTTTCCGCACTGAGAGTTTAATGGATAATGGGTGTGATTGGTCACATCCTATCCTTGGGGGTCACTAGCTGTGCACTCTTCTGGGTAAAGTGGGAGGTAGTATTCTAATCGTCATCTCAATGACTTACCTTGACCCCTATGCCTGACAAGACCTCATCTTCCCGGGAGCATCCCATGTGGCCAATACACGTGGCCAATAACTAGTCACATGGTGGCCCTTCCCAATGGAGTTTTATGAAATAAAAAGGAGGTGGAGACAGGACAGTACTATAGACAAGACCATAGGCATTGAGTTTATTCTCACCAGGCATTCAGTTGCGATTACGTGACTTATCATCTGTGAGACCTTTAGACAGTTTTCTTGACCAAATTTCTACCTCTCCCCACACCTATAGGCCCAGCAGCTAGACACTAGATTGCAATTTGAATAAATTAAATTTGAATAAATTAAAAGAGATCATTCATCACTGTAAAATACCTGGATATACCTAGATAAAGGACTACTCCCTGGGTGAAGGTATTGGCAAATAACTCCCACAGGTTATGTTTTAAATATATAATATGATACTGCAATAATAGTATAAAAAATATTGAAGAAGCACAGAAAAAGGGGGATCTGGGAAGGCAGCAGAGTAGGGATTCCCAGTGGCCCTTGGACCAGCAGCATCAGCATTACCTGGGAACTTGTTAAAATGCAAATTCTTAGGCCCCAATCCAGATTAACTGAATCTGGAACTCTAGGATGTGGCCTACCAATCTGTTTTAACAGTCCCTCCATGGGATTCTGATGTGCCCTAAATATGAATATGATTGCCCTAAACCAATGAGTCATGAGGAGAGAACCTATGGCAGGGGAATGGATATGCAAAGAGTGTTGAGTGTTATAGCTAAGCAATTTGGGATGCCAGAGTAACAGGCAAAAAAATTGGAAGGACCAGGATTGAATTGTGGATTTGAGGGGAAGAGGGCTGGAGAAAGTGGGGTGAGGGAGTTAAGCATGAAAAAAAGTGAAACCAGGTGGGAGTGAGTCAAGGTCAGGAGCTGGGTATGGGCAAATGCATGGTCCAAACCAAATGGGTGAAATCCCAAGAACCCAAGTTCTAGAGATTAGTGGCAACTAAGACGGGCAGGGCATGCTACAGAATCAAGACAGGCTGCACAATGTTGTAAGGACTGGTTTGTTGTCCAAAGTCTTACTGATCCAGGATCCAGAGAAGAAAATGTGATATGGGGTCTCTTCCCCATAGAGACACAACTCAAACGGAAGTAAAGAGATCAGAAGGCTGATCACTGAGACCTCCAGCAAATGAGTGTTTATTGCACGTTGAGGCTTAAAAGTTGACCTTCAAAATTAAAAGTCCTCCTGAAAACTGAAGAAGGATATCCTTTGGGGGATAACTGAGCTCCTTGTGCCCTGCATGGTCAAACCTTCTCCTCTGGGAGATGGAGCCTGACCTGAGGTTCTCCCTATGCCCAGAGCCCTTTTTGTCCACCAGGCTCACATCTCAGGCAACATAGCCATCTGGTTCACTGCTTCCCAGTTCCTGGTTCACCACTGCTTCTTGATCTCTCTCCTTCAGGGTTTAATTTCCTTCTGACCTACTTTAGAATATCTCGTTCAGCAACATTCTGTGAATAGGCACCACCCAGTCTTTGTTAAAATGGATTTCTAAAGACACACTTTTTTTTTTCACTCAGTTCTATGAAGATACTCCTCTTATTATCTTCTTGTGTTCATTTTACTGATGAGAAATCCTTCCTACATATAAATGCTCCTTCCTAGGTCCTTCTTTACTTCATATTTGGTGTTTTGCCATTTTTCCAAGATCAGTCATTGTGTGGATGTACTTTTATTTATCCTGCTTGGTGCTCATTGTGCTTCGTAAGGTTCATTTTGTCATCTGCTTTAGTAAATTTTCACTCATTATTGATTCAGTTAAATGTGGTCTGATCACCACTACCTTTATTTTCTGTTTCTGATTCTTCTCATTTTATGCCTCAGCCTCTAAATCATTCTGTTTTTTTCTTTCCATACTGCATTTGGGTTTTTTCAGGTTTATTTTTTAAATTTTTTTTATTTAAGAGAGAGCAGGAACTGGAGGAGGAGTGGGCACAGGGAGAGGGAATCTCAAGCAGTCTCCCCACTGAGCACAGAGCCCAATGTGGGGCTCATCTCATGACCTTGAGATCATGACCTGAGCCAAAAACCAAGAGCTGGAAACTCAACCAACTGAGCCACCTAGGTGCCCCTCCATGCTGCATTTTGAATAATTGCCAAAATATGTATTTCTGTTCATTAATGCTTTATCACATCAAATTAGGTTTTATATGATTTCAATGAATATACTTTTTCGTTCTAGAAATTCTACTTGGATCTTTTTCAAATATGCTTCTTCTAGTTCATAATGGGTTCTTTTCCCTATGGCTTCCAAGCTATTTTAATTATTTAAAACATCCTTATTTAAAGTCTCTTTGGATTTTCCCACTATCTCGATATTTCCTCATGTGGTTTATAATTTTTATTGTGAGCTTACCTTACCAGGTTTTATTCCCTCCTGGGGTGCTGGAAATTGTGGCAGTCTTGCTATGGAGAACTTTACATTTGTTTCTTACTGGCGCTCTAGGAATTTTTCTGGTCCAGGATCCGCTTTACATTAATTTATACCCCAGAGGAAAGTCCTGTAGTGAAAATGCATGTAGTGAAAATTATAGTCCACACCCAGAGCTTGTGCAGGCAAGCCTAGTTTTTAAATTTCTCGTAGAAGACTTTTTATCCACCCATAGCCCAAGGCAGAAAAATACATTCAGGTCACTTCCCCGTGCTGGTGGGAAGAATCCTTCTAGTGCTATCACTTAAGGGTTCTGACTTTATGTAAGTTCAAGTTATCTACCTCACGTAGGCCTAAGGCCACATCTCTTAGCCTTATTTGGGTGTTCAAACCCAATTCCTTAGCCCTTAAAGCTTCTATCCAATCTGATATCCCTCTTAACATTGATGACATCAGTTCATGAGATTTGAGTTCTGGCTTTAATTTCCCTTTCCATTTGTGACACCAAAGGGATTTCTTTCTTTCTTTCCTTCTTTCTCTTTCTTGCTTTCTGTCTTCCTTTCTTTTCTTTCCCTTTTTCTTTTCTTTACAGCTCAGTTATATATTTAAAGGTTTAGCTAAGTCTGACACAATGGGGAAATGAGAGGTAAGGGACATTCAACAACCTCTCTTAAATAACACTGGCTCCTTTGACACTCTTAAGTATTCTACAACTACCTGAGATCAATCTTTTGGCAGCAGTGATTTGAAGCAATTCTATCCTATGTTTCTCTTTCACTGTGACCAGACTGAAATGATGCCATGTGTTTCATTGTGTCCTCACTGCCCACCACATGCCCTGCATTCATTCTTCCAAATGCTATACTGGTAACAGAAAGTGCCAGTAACAGAAAGGGGGAAAATCTCAAGAGAGTAGGTGATTTCTATGGAAAGTACCCGGCTATGTATCAAAGGCAAACACCTCATTTCAAGCCAGAGTGGCCACTATAAACCTGGGCAGGGTATCGTGGGACATTTTGTTTCTTATTGTCTCTCTTTTCTATTTTCCTGTCTCCAACCATTTCTACAGCCTGGACTGGCAGATCTCAAAAGTAACTAATATTATAAAACTTCCAAGTACACCTAACTGAAGAACTCATTTCCCATTTGTATCAGTCAGGATAGGTTAGGTTAAGCTGTCCTAACAGAAACCCAAAAGTGAGTGGCCTGAAACAACATTTATTCCTTCTCAGCCACATGACTTCCATCCTGGTGACATGTGTCAGTTTTCATTGTCCAAAGCAAGTCACATGGCCACACCTCACCTCAAGAGTGCAGGTACTAATCCTAGCACATGCTAGAAAGAGGGACTGGAAATATTTGGGAAACAGAACTATGACTACCACACCACTCTATCCTATACCAACTTTCTTTGCCTAAGGACAGAAATCCTTTGGGGGCTACTCTTAAGATCACTGCAGAGAAGCCACTAGGCAGTGCTATCTCTGTGGAGAGGGACCTGCCAAAGAAGAACACCATGGCAGCCCTTGGCAACTAATTACACTTTAACCTGCTCTGACCAACTGGGGGCTAGAAAGGGCATGTGCTATGTATTACATACACCTTCTATACGTAGTAACTGCTGCAGCTTATTTGAATCAGAGACCCTCCACAAGGTTAGACTCTTCTTTTTTCTTACACTAAGTTTTCATATAAAAAACAGTGATATTTCCTTCTCAGAACTATAAAGTCATAGGATTTTATGGTTTAAGAGTCACTTTAGTTGGATATTCTGAGAAGGAAGTATCATTGTCCTCATTTTATATATGCTCAAACTCAGACTAAGAGAAGTGGTAAATGGGCGCCTGAGTGGCACAGCGGTTAAGCGTCTGCCTTCGGCTCAGGGCGTGATCCTAGCATTATGGGATCGAGCCCCACATCAGGCTCTTCCGCTGTGAGCCTGCTTCTTCCTCTCCCACTCCCCCTGCTTGTGTTCCCTCTCTCACTGGCTGTCTCTATCTCTGTCAAATAAAATCTTTAAAAAAAAAAAAAAGAGAAGTGGTAAAATTAGTTTTTCCTCAGTCTGCTCATCTGTGAAATGGAACTAATCACACACACCTTGTAGGTTTACTGTGAAAAGGACAGATAAAATGTATAGGAAACGTAAGTGTGATGTGAGTACCCAGCAAATATTCATTCCCTTTCGAGTTCAGAGATATGGGAGAGCAGGGAGGGACAGACTGGCTGGGGACTTCTTTACAAATGAGATGAGTCTTGAGCCAAAGGCATTTCACTGAGCATAAAGCATTGATTTAAAAGCAGCAACAGCAACAACAAAAAACAATATATACCCAGTTCTTAAAAGGACATTACTTCTTCCAAAATAAAGTATAAAAAATAGCATTACTGTGCGTAAGTTTCCTTGCAAATATTCACTCATTTAAGTCACAGGATAACTGTATGAGATGGGCGCCATTGATGTCATGATTTTATGGGTGGTGATAGTGGGGCACAGAGAGGTTAAGCTATTGGCCCAAGGTCACACAGGGATGGACTGAGATTGGAACCAATCAGTCTGGCTCCAAAATCCATGCCCTTAGCCAAAAGAGTTTCCTAATGCAGCAAACAATGTCTATTTGGACCTACAACTGCACATGAAGAATTTGTCATTTCTACAACTCAGAAGCAGTAAGTGGTGTGGGGCAAAGCTGGAATGTGGCACACTCTTCGTTCTCGCCATCACCTCCTGACACAGTGGAAGGCGTGGCTCAGACACACTGATCCTGGTGGCTGATGAACTGGAAAGCAGCAGTGTGGTTTTAAAACCCATATGTCACTTTTCTTTTAACATCTGAGTTTCCACAAGTTCTTATCTACAGATGGCTATGAAATTTACAGACTTTTTTTAGCACCTATTAAGTACTTTATGCAATCTTTAATACCTTGCATCACAACTGGATCAAACATACTGCAATCCTATTTATTGGTTTAGCAGCCTAAGTACACTGTAACAACGGGGCTGGAATTTTCATTTATTTCACTATTTAGATATGGCCTCAGTCTTCCTTTTACTCTACATATGCTACAGAGAAAACCTATAGATCTAAAGTCAATGAACCGCACAAGTAAATGCACTATTAAAGTAATTAATAATTATCTAGAGATGGGCCAAATAATTCTGTGTCCCAATTCTCAGCTAGGTCAAAGGCAAAGAGTCCTTTGTTCATTTCCTTGTGCCCTTGGTTTCATTTCTGAAATCATTTCTAAATGGTTCTAGATTGATATTTTGTGGAGTGGTTGGGAAAGTAAACATCTAAACAGTAACTTCTCAGAATCACGTAAAAACCAAGAGGTATTGACTGAGTTAAACTGCTCAGGTTGAGTGGCCTTCCAATGAGAATTTCTGCCAAAGGAGATCACTAAGTGAGTAGTCTGTGACATTCCTTTATTTGCATAAGCGCTTCACCCCAATACTAGTGACTCTTCCAAAAGAAATTAAAAGTGAAAGAAATATATGGGAAGAGAGCTAGAGGGTATTTACCACTGCCTAAAAAGGAAACATAAAACAAAACACAGCCAGCCCCTCCAAAAAAACAAAACTCAAAAAGCTCCTCTTTAATTGACATGCAACCAATTAATTTTAATTTGACCACAAGCCCCTCCTGCTGACCACCCAGCAGTTAAGGGGTTAATGGAATTAGGGAGGGCCACCAGGATGGCTGATGAGTGATTCTTGCATGAATAATAATTCCTGAGTGGGAGTGAGATGTGCCACCTCTCTCCGCATCGCAAGGTACTTCAGGCTCAACTGGATATAAAAATTAGACAGTGTTCTTTCTGCTTCATACATCACCCAGCAGAACACAGCTGGCTGTTTGGCTCCGGGGCAAACACATTTGAATAGACAAAAATACAGGCTATGTTAGGGTAACTTGACTGAACTGCCTGTCCTTCAACCTGAATTTCTTCTTATTCATTTATTTACTTATTCGTTTATTTATTTGACAACGTCGCTGGACTTTGAAAACTTCAATTCCCACAACAGCCCTTCTTTCAATAAGAAGCATTTCTACCCTGAAATCTTGTTTTAGCATTGATCCATATAACCACAGTCAGCAGCATATCCACTGACAGCAATCTCAAAATGACAAGGGAGCTGCTGGGCCCTGAATTTAAGAAGGCTTCATTCAAAATGGCAACAATCCAGGCTTAGTCAACATACATCCCCATTCTTCTCTTCCAACTTTTGGGAATCATCGTTGCTTTACAGGCCTAATGCCAATCTATAAAGTTATAATCTCCTGTAAAGCCTATGAAAAGTGTCCCTGTAAGAGCCACCTGCCCCTCTCAGGGTTGTGGGGAGCTGCCCTGCTTATTTAGGGACAGCTTGATCTCTGCCAAGTTGAAGATTTTCCTGGCTGATCGTTGTTCAAAAGTAAACATGGGGTTTTCAGAGGGAGGGGGAGATGAATGCTGGAAGATTAAAAACCAGGAGAAATGGAGGCATATAAAAGAAAAAAAAAATGGACCCTTGGAATTGGAATTTCAGTGCTCCTGCCGTTTCTTTCCCATAGTCAGGATGAGTAAAGAAACAAATCTCCCATTTTATCAAATCACAACACAACTCAATGGAAAATAAAAGAATTTACCAGTCCTGCTCCCAGGACTTTGTAGGAGAGAACACTAATGGATTGGCCTTACAGACTTCACTAGAATCAGATTAAAGAGATGAAAGAAATAACAGGGGGACAGACTCTACCAAAACAACAACAAAATTCTTTTCCCCAACATGATGAAATTGACTCTGGCCTTATGCAAAAATGCATTTGATAACAGTTCTGATGCTTCAGGGCATGTGAACAATTGCTGAAATACATAAGAGAGAGGGAGAAACTGTGGGTTCCTCACACAAAGAGAATACTACTATAAGAGCTACATAATTAAATTTAGATACACATTAAGATTATAATTTTTAACTTTAAAAAGACCAAAATTTTTTCTTTTTAAAAGTAACATATGCATGATTTGTAAAGCCTACATGATGCTTCCGTACTTTGAATGTTGTCTTATATTAGAAGAGTTTGTTCATTTTTTTACTCTGGGGTGTGTGTGTGTGTGCATGCGCACACATGCATGTGTGTGTGTGTGTGTTATGCACACACACACACTTTAATGAATACTTTCTGTGCACAAAAATGGCATTATGTTTGCATAAAAGCACATATAGTTTCAATAAAATTACCAGTATAATGAAATCCACTTACTAAAAAATTTTTTGAAATCCACTTTTATGTTCTTCCCTCCCTGCAACCTTTAAAACTTTACTCTTAAATAAACTAGTATTGACACCTCAAAATAAAGAAAAACCAATGAGTATTATAATTACATAACTATTTTGCTCCTTTTGGTTCTGACAGTTGGTCTAAAAGCCTAAAAAAACCTGTTTTACGTCCATGAACGAGTTTTTGCATGACACAGGAGTGTAGGGATTTGCGCCAGAGAATACGTGACAAATAGAAACAAGAGTTTTTACATGGCGCTAGCAGAGTGGAGATTTTCAGAACTGGAAGGTGGCCAAGAGAGTGGGTCCAGGAAATTGGAAGGGGGTTGTCTACTGATGCCTACAAAGAGATAACCTCTGGATGCCTGGAGGATTTGGTTCTATTCAGTAATTGGTTTTGAAGACAGAGGGGGATGAATCCTTGACACCTCAGTTTATTGTAGCGATTCTCAATGGGGAGAAGAACATGATGCTTTCAAAACTGCACATGCTTCTACCCATCCCTGAGATTCTAACAGTCTCTATTCAGGAGAACACGTGCCCCAACAGCAAACTCCCCAGGAAGTTTGTCAGCTGGAATCAAAATCACAGACTCTCATGGTTAAGAAGGAGTCAAAAAAAAAAAAAAAAAAAAGGAGTTAAGGAATCAGAGCCCAGGCCTTTGGGCTAAGCATTGCCATGAGGTTTTAGTAAGGGTTATTTTTTTTTTTTTCATACTATCGTCTGGATTTTGTTCGGAAACCTTCAGTAACAGGAAACTCAATGACTGCCCGTTGAGGTATTATTATTTTTTTTAATCAGTGTTCACAGGCATTCATTTGACAGAGCTCTAGAGCTATGGCCCCTGGTCTTCTGCTTCCACTATTTCTTTGCTGCCGATGCCTACCTTGCCTTTGCTCTCCTTCCTCACTCCTCTGATCTCTCCATTGTACTGCACTTACTCTACCGTCCCAAATCTAACCCTCTTTTAAGACTAGGCTCACGGACCACCCTCCCTAGCTCTTCAAGTCTGAGTTACAGGCTTCTCCTTCCTATTCTCCTGGAACCCCAGGTCCCTGTCTATGCACGTTAGTACCTCCTATGATTGATTTGCTCATTTACTTGCTTATGTTCTCATTATATGCTGAGTTTTGCAAGGTCAGGGAGCAAGTTGCATTTGCCTCTGAAATCCTCCTCTTAGTAGGGTCCAGTGCAAAATAAACATCTTCTAAGTATTTGTGGAAATAAACTGAATTTAAATTCTAAAATAGGTTTTTAAAGATTTATTCAACATGACAATTTTAAAAGACACAGCAAAGGAGAGGGATGACCTTGAATTATTCAACGATCTTAAGTAATGGTGTCCAGGAAATAGCATAACTATGAGCTGTAAATTATTGTCAAAGCTATACTTAAAAATGGGAGTTCGGGTGGCTACCAAACAGAATATTCAGGTGAACATTAAAGGTAGTCTAAATAGATATTGCTGAAATGGATATTTTGTCTTTGGATACATTCAGTTTGGCCTGACTTTCACTGTTTTAACAGGTGCACTTTCTGCTATCCCTTGCATCACCAAAGCCACAACAACCTACGGTGTGGGAAGATTTCTGGAATCTTTGTGATCCTCTGTCTTTCCATATTTTTCCTGGCCACGCCAAGCCTGAATGACATGGCTCACCCCACCCTGTGAACTTTGTTTGGGAAGATGTATTAGGTGAGTCTAGAGGACAGAAAAGGAGAAACAATGAAATAGTTGATACTCACTGAGTGCCTGCTCTGTCCTGCCAGAAATTTCCAAAGAATTCTACATATACCATCAAATGTAAGCCTCATGATGACTGTTCACGATCGATGGGTAAGGAAACTGAACCTCACTGAGGTGAAGTCACTTTTCTAGAACTACACAACAGATGGAGGGCAGAGACAGAATTGGAACTGAGGCCTATCCGACCCCATAATTCATGTGTGATTCCTGTGCTCCATGGCCCCCAGTCCCACCTGCAGACTGGTTCAGGGAGGGTAAGGTCCAGCACAAAGGGCTGACACAGGGATCCCCTGCTATTGAGATGACACACACCAGAAATATTTAGCTACACTCACAAGAGGAGTTGTATGGCAGAGTGGACATGTTCACCAATCTGAGGCAATAAATCCAGAAAATAGCACATGTAAATTCATTCATTCAACAACCTAGTTAAGTCCTTGTCTTAATTGTAGGAGATCAATGTCAATATTACTCGACCATCCTTCCCGTATCCTATACTGGGAAAGAGGATTTCATCCCATTCACACTTAATGGAGTAATTAAATGAGTGATTTTACTCCTTCCGTGTTATGTTTAATGTGTATTGTGGTTTCTGATCATTTCCTCTTTTCCCGTTCTTAGTATTTTTTTTGGCTTAAGTCTCCATTCATTTCCTTTCTCTCTGTTAATAATTTGGAAATTGCGTTTTAATGTGAATAGTTATTATTTTCTCATTCTTATGATAGCAAACTTTTATTCCTCTATTATTATATTTGAGTTTGAGAAGTAGTCTTCCAACTCCTCCTCATTCAACTGCAGCTCAACAAGATCAAATATTCCTTCCAGAGTCATTTTCCTATGTCCCATCCTTACTTCCAACTCTTAGATCTTTGTTGAGATAAACCATATCCAAACTATTGGCTTTGTTTTCTTCCACAACAGAATGCCTCTTCTGTTTCAAAAAATCGTTATTTAGCAAATATATTTTTTTCTGAAACTTCTCAACCATTTCTGTTAACTTACATATTGCATGATTTGCCACTTAACAAAATTTTCACTTTTTTCTTTTTTTTTTTGGCCTTCCCATCATGAATTAATCATTGATTATTTAAAATATCTTTGTGAATTTTTCCCTAGGTAAATGGCATCTTCATTTAATTTCTCTCCTTTTGTTCTTTTTCTTTTGTTCATTGTTATTTTGTGATCTTTGGGCTTCTAGAATTGTAGATGAGAACTCTCATACTACTCTAATCCCTTCCTCTATGTAAGTGAATAGTTCTTTCTGGGTGGAAACTTATGATACGTTCTCTTTATCTTTAGATTAAGAAATATCCTGGATGTGTGTCTTTTATTTAATTCTGCCTGAGACTAAGTCAGCTCAGTTAATCTCCTCATTTGAGTTCTTCTGAAATCAGAGACATTTTCTTCTATGGGCTAGGTAAGTATCCCTCTTCCTGTCTCTGGAACTCCCATTGATTGCATGTTAGTCCTGAACCTGCCCTCCCAGCCTCCTGCTCTCCCCTTCTGGTTTCCGTATCTTTGCCTGTTTGTGGGATGAGCTGTTTCTTCTGCTGATTTTCCACCCCCGACTTCTGTTTTCAACAGGGTCTACCTTCTTCTTCTTCCTCTTTTTTTAAGCTTTATTTATTTATTTTTGCAGGGGAGGAACAGAGGGAACAGAAAGAGAGTGTCAAGCAGAGTCGCCACTGAGCACAGAGCCCCATGCAAGGCTCAATCTCATGACCCTGACACCATGACCCTGAGATCATGACCTGAGCCAAAACCAAGAGTTAGACATTTTAACAGACTGAGCCACCTAGGAGCCCTCAACAGGGTCTATCTTCTTTTTCAAATCCTCTATTGGACTTTTTAAAAAAATTATTATTATGTTCATTTAGCCAGCATATAGTACATCATTTGTACATCATAAGTTTTTGATGTAGTTTATTGGACTTTTTAAGTCATGGACCATGTTTCTTAAATTCAAAACAGAAATCCTTTTTTGTGCTCCAGTTTTACCCACCTGAGAGCTCTAGTGTTTTTTATAAAAGATCTTAATTGACATTTTTATTGTCTCCACCTCAATGGGGGCTGCCTGTTCCAGACAATCAAATTGGTTTTCCCCTTTCAGATTGCAAGTGCCCTTGAATTGTAACCCATCTTTGCCTCATTATAAGCTTTGGGCAGTCCTGTTAAACTGTAAGGTCTCTTGAACAATTGAAAGTCAGAAAATGGCATATAGTTCACCCTCTGCTGAGGCTTTCTACTCCTGGACCTCCTAGCAACATGTAACAGCTCTCTCCAAAACTCAGGGACTGGGAACAACTCCACGCACCCATGTAACTGCCCCTACCCATGCCCTGCAGGGCCAGCTGGACGGGGCAAGCCTTCCAGAGATAAGAGAAAATAGGCTGGTGCAACATTTGCTGAAGAAAACGTTGAAGAAATGCTGAAGAAATGTCAGCTGACCAGTCTGGCAGGTACAAAATTCTAGACTTCGCCTCAGACCCCAGGAACAAAGAAGACTTCCTCTCTACAACTGGTACCCTAACTCTTTCCCAAATAGAACTAAATCCTAGAACTGCTCTTTCCTTATAAATGAAATCTAAGATCCCTCCAGGTCTATCAGCCTGCTCCCCCTCATTGATGCCTCATGCTACAGACTACGATAGGAGGGAATGAGAGCCAGGGCCATATGCTCTGGTTGCTGTCTTCCCAGAATTTCCTCAGAACGTACTTACTGAGCACTCATGATGTGCTGCCAGTGGGACATGTTGAAATGGAACTATCAGAGGCATTCATAACTTTATCTGGAACACAATATTTAATGTTTGTTTGTTTAAAAAGGTTGTTAAAACTAGAGTTAAAAGAACTGAATGGTTCTAGACAATCTGTGAAGATAACATAGGAGGAGCGAAGCTACAAACATTGTTATTTTGTGATGCGTAAAATATGCAAAACTTGATTGATATTATGCATTTAAGAGGTACAAAATCACTGAGGACATTTTAGAATGAGTTTTTCCGCTTGAGAGGGCTTCAGAGCTAACAAAGCAAATTCACTAGTACCTCACAGATTCCCAAGAGAACTCATGATATAAGACCTATTATTATCATTCCCATAACTCTGATGAGTCCACAGTCCAGGTTAGGTTAAATGACTTGCCAAATAAAAAATAAATAAATAGTGCAACCTAAATCTGCCAAATGCCAACTCCAGTATACCATGAAAATTCCTACACAGGATCCCCAATAACACTGAATAGTGATAGCATAGCAAAATGCTAGCTTTAATCTCCTAAAGCAATGCTTCAGTTTCTACAGTGTAACAAACTGAGAAATATACTTTAGCAGAGTAGGCATTAACTTGCTAGTCCAGGGACAGATTTACAAGCAGATTATTTTTCCTCTGAATAACTGTGACTGTATACAAAGTTAGACAATGTAAGTGCAGAAAACCACAAGCTTTAATGTCACCTTCCAGCTCCTAAGATCTAGTAGGGAAGAATGGGGAGGGATCACTACCATGAAAGGAAATTGGGAATTACTGTCACTTGTCTTTCTGCAGGAAAGTATACTTATAGACAGTAGAAAAGGATGTAGCGTTCCTCTGGAATCTTATGTGTCCTAACAGATTGGATTTTTTTTCTCTCCCAGCAGGGCAGGAACAATGCTCTCATCAACAGGTGTCAGCCACACAGTATTAGCACACAGACTGGATAAGGGTCCCGTTGACATTAGATCCTCTCTAGGTATAGGGCCAGTTGGCTAGAGTGTTGACACCTATCAGGGGTTGCCAGGCACTCAACAGTGCAGCCACCAAGACATAAGTAATTCAACCATCCTTTAAGTATGCACAACTAACCAAGTAAGTGTGAAGAGCTAACCTAATGGTATAGCCAATTCGTCTTAAAGATGGGGTCATAAGCGAATTGTATCAGTATATATTATATTTAAGGCCAATAAGCTTACCGAGTTAAAGGACAGTCCCATTAGCCAAGTCATAGTGCTATTTACTTGAGGGTCCTGGTCCCCAAAAGAATTTTGTTTCAGAGAGCTAATGTATGTCTTAAGTATACATAAACACACACCCAGCCTTAGGTTCTGCAGTACAGGGGTGTCTCATCTACTACAGAGTTATCACTTTTCTTTAACTCCTACCTTCCTTACTCTCTCAGCTTCATCATTCCTAAGTACTTGCTTTCTTATTTGAATGCATCATCTCTAGAAGCATATTATTATTTTCACAACTCTAGACACCAAATTTATAGTAGACTATTTTTAATTCTAATTTCAATTAAGTCTTTTTTAAAAATTCATGCTCATGCTATTAATTGCCTCAGTTTTTTTCAAAAGAAAACCTCCTTGCACACATCCTATTTCACACAAGTCTCCCATTTATGAGGGAACTTCTCTAAAACACACAACACACAGATACAGGGAGAGCCAGCAGGTTGAGAATAGAGGAGGTGGGTTAACTCATTGTCCCTCTAATTATATCTAAGCCAACCGTTGCTTCCACACTTGATACTACACTGAGGCTGAATAAGGAACAGATCACAGTAGGGAAAACGGAAATGGTTACTCATATTTTGCTGGCAGTTTTTCTACAGACTTTACAAAAGGGCCTAGAATCTACAGAAAAGATAGTCTCTAGGCTGATCAAATTATTTCCTACAGAGAGCTTTCCTAAGTTGTCTGCTCTAAAACCTCAAAAGTAAATACATTATAAGTGCCTTAGGTTTCAGTTCCTTATTTTTTATATAAACATAATGTAATTTATTCAAATTTTTTTAATTAAAAAAATTAATTTTTTAATTTTAATTCCAGTTTAATTAACAGTGTTATATTAGCTTCGGGTGTACAATATCATGATTCAACACTCAGTGCTCATCATAGCAAGTGCTCTCCTTCATCCCCATCACCTGTTTAACTCATCCCTCCACCCACCTCCCCTCTGCTAACCATCAGTTTGTTCTCCATAGTTAAGAGTCTGTTTCTCGCTTTGCCTATCTTCCCCTGTGATCATTTGTTTGATTTCTTAAATTCCACATATGAGTGAAATCATATGGTATTTGTCTTTCTCTGATTGACTTATTCACTTAGTATTAAACCTTCTAGATCCATTCATGTTGTTGCAAATGGCAAGGATCATTCTTTTTTATGGTCAAGTAATATTTCATTATATATATATATACTCACACCTTTACCCATTCATCTATTGATGGATATTTGTATTGCTTCCATATCTCAGCTATATTAAATAATGCTGCAATAAACACAGGTGTGCATATATCTTTTCACATTAGTGTTTTGTATTCTTTGAGTAAA
The DNA here is from genome assembly GCF_023065955.2 of Ursus arctos. Taxonomy (NCBI): domain Eukaryota; kingdom Metazoa; phylum Chordata; class Mammalia; order Carnivora; family Ursidae; genus Ursus; species Ursus arctos. Next base: position 11,698,598 of record NW_026622974.1, on the reverse strand, counting down.
TCCCCAGTAGTGGGATTATTAGATCATATAATAATTCTATTTTTAATTTTTTGAGTAACGTCCATACTGTCTTCCACAGTGGCTGCACCAGTTTGCATTCCCACCAACAGTGCACAAGGGTTTCTCTTTCTCCACATCCTCACCAACACTTGCTCTTTCTTGTGTTTTTTATTTTAGTCATTCTAACTGGTGTAAGGTGATATCTTATTGTAGTTTTGATTTGCATGTCCCTGATGATGAGTGATGTTGAGCATCTTTTCATGTGTCTGTTGACCATTGGGATGTCTTCTTTAGAGAAATGTGTGTTCATGGCTTCTGCCCATTTTTTTCATTGGATTATTTGTTTTTTATGTGTTGAGTTTGTGTGAGTTCCTTACAGATTTTGGATATCAACACTTTATCAAATATGTCACTTGCAAAAATCTTCTCCTATTCAGTAGGTTGTCTCCTTGTTTTATTGATTGTTTCTTTTGCTGTGCAGAAGCTTTTTATTTTGATGTAGGCCCAACAGTTTATTTTTGCTTTTGTTTCCTTTGCCACAGGAGATATATCTACAAAAATGTTACTATGACCAAGGTCAGAGAAATTACCACCTGTGCTCTGTTCTAGGACTTTTATGGTTGCAGGTCTCTCATTTAGGTCTTTAATCCGTTTTGAGATTATTTTTGTGTAGGGTGTAAGACAGTGGTCCAGTTTCACTCTTTTGTATGTTGCTATAAGATTTCCCAACATCTGTTGAAGAGACTGTCTTTTTCTCTTTGTATATTCTTGCCTCTTCTGTCGAAGATGAACTGACCATGTAATCATGGATTTATTTCTAGGCTCTCTGTTCTGTTTTATTGATCTATAGGTCTATTTTTGTGCCAAGACCATACTATTCTGATGACTACAGCTTTGTAGTATATCTTGAAATCTGGGATTGTGATACCTCCAGTTTTCTTCTTCCTTTTCGAGATCGTTTTGGCTATTCGGTGTCTTTTGTGGTTCCACACGAATTTTAGAATTGTTTGTTTTAGGTCTGTGAAAGATGCTGTTGGTATTTTGACAGGGATTGCATTGAATCTGTAGATTGCTTTCGGTAGAAGAGACATGTTAACAATATTTTTTCTGATAATTAGTTTCTTTTTTAAAAAAAATCCTGCATGGCCTATCTTATTTTCATACATTACCTTTTTACTTTTCTACATCTTGATACTTAGCCTCTTACAAAATGTTTTTCTGGTTTTTTTTCTATTGGTAACAGTGATTTATAAAATGAGGAGAAAGAGGAAACTGAATGCTTATGTACATCTCCATTCATACAGATGTATATATACAGATAACATGCACATCTGTATAAAAATAGAAATCTATATATGGTGATCATATAGTCCTAAGTAAATAATAAAAGGCTTTGAAGAATTTTTTATCATACCTATTGCTACACTGATTTAATATTTTATATTTCTCAAAGTCACTTAAAATTGTATCCATTGCAAAAGGGAGGTAGGGCAGATGTTAAACTTAATTGAAAAAGGTGCAGGCAGAGACAATAATCAAAGTCCTAAATTTAGTGATAGAAATAAAATGGTACTTGAGTTCCTGTTTCTTTATGTCAACCTCCTTGTACAAATATATAATATTGAATAAAGAAACACACTTAGAGTCATAAATTACTAGAGGCCACATGGCCCTTACAGATAGGGCTGACCAAAAGGTAAACTGGCAAATAGGAAAAAAGGTTCTTCCCAAGTCTGGTCACATCCCCAGATCTTTCATTAATCCATTCCCTTTCTATTTTCTAACCCATGGTGGAAAGCCCCCAGCCCCGCAGCCACTACCTTTGTCCCTTGGTCTGAAGGCTTTGCCCTATGCCAGCCTCAGCTCCCTCCATGGTTTCTCCTTGTCTCCATCAAGGCAACCCCAAGCCCTAAGGCAAGGACTCTGCCCCACTCCCAAGCTCCCAGGCCCAAGGCACTGTGCATCAACCTGAGAAATATTTGTGGACAGACCACAGATCCATCTTTCTTCCCAGATAACATTGTGTGCTTTTTGGTGAGGGTTCATCTGGAGATAATGCCTCTGGTTTTCAAATTCCCAAAGGTGAATTTTCAGGCAATACAATAAGGCAGCACCAAGACAGCCCAGTAGGTCCAATGTCAGGGCCAAATGATTCCCTTGCATCCTAGACTGCCTCACCCTCCCTGGACAGGCAGAGGGGGCTTTGCCTCAATGTTCGTATCTAGAAAGGTGCTAGGAGCGTGACCTGTTGGCAACAGGATGCTCCCTCCTTCTCTGCCAGCATTTCCTGGTGAGGTTAGATATCTTATGTGTTGGCCATTTGCCCCTCCAGACCCTCTTAATGTGAGTGTGCTAAATAATTGTGTACCATAACCCCACTTCCACAGAGTGCTGCCTCACCTCTGTACGCATCACCAAGAGCAATCATATAGGTCTCAGAACATAGACGGGGGGCGGGGGGGAAGGGATGGACTTCATGTGTCACTTTACTGGCACAGAAATCCTTTCTCTATTGATAAGTGTTTTTCAGTATACAAATAGAGAAATTAAATGGGCAGCTAATCGAGGCCAATCATTATAAAAATGTGGTTGGCGTGAGCATGGAAACATTTACTTCATGAAGTGAGTAACTCACTGAGGGCTTTTTATATGCCTGGTTTATTTACCTTATACTGGAAGAGCAGATACACGCAGTTCCTAGTTTTAGACGGCATCAATAAATGTAAATAGGCAAATCTTGAGAGATGGGTTAGTCTGAAAATCTACTAGATTTAGCACAATATTTTTACCTGTGTTGATTGATCCCAAAGCTACTAAATTTAATATATATTTTCACCTGTATCAACTGATTGATCACCATTTTTTAAGAGCAGGCGTACCAGGGAATATTACTAACCTATGAAGCTGTTCGCCTACAGGACAGACACAGATCCTACTGCACAAAGTTCCCGAGGCACCTTTCTCCGAAACACAAAGGAGGTCAAGGTCAGCCTTGGACTAATCATGGCAGCTCATATATCCTTCATAAGAAAGTATTCTGTGTTCTGTCCTAGCTTTGGTATCTTAACACCTCCATAGGTTTAAAGCAGTCTGAGCTCTACTGAGGAAACACAAGGAGTTCAGAAATAAAGTGAAGAAAGACACAGTACCTCCACCCACAGAGTGATAGGTCATCGGCTCTCTTTTCAAGTTCACCAGATATTCTAATCAATTAATTCAAATCATTGGAAACCCGTATACCTATTGCAGTGTTATCTTGCCATTGACTCTTTTTTTTTATAATAGTATTTTTTTATTATATTATGTTATTCACCATACAGTACATCCCTGGTTTTTGATGTAAAGTTCGATGATTCATTAGTTGCGTATAACACCCAGTGCACCATGCAATACGTGCCCTCCTTACTACCCATCACCAGCCTATCCCATTCCCCCACCCCCCTCCCCTCTGAAGACCTCATTTACTCTTTTTTTAAACACAATTATGCTGGCCTATAGGATCAAGAAGACCTAACTTCATGGCTTAACTAAGTCATTGATTGGATATAGAACCTTGAAAAGGTCATTTAGCCTCTACAACTCTTAGTTTATTTGAATTTAAAATGAACCTAATAATAAAACTTACCTTATAGAGAGAGGATTAAATAGTTATACTTATTACAGTGTCTGGACAAATACAAATGTTAATAATTATAACTGAATAGTTCAATTATCCTAACCCTGTTCAGTTTCTCCATAGGGGTGGGTATTCCGTCTTCTTTGGTGGTAGGCACTATAATCCCTTTCTTAGATCATTTGCAAAAGTGAACATTAACAGGTGAGCTCATATTATCCACAGATTTCAACTAAAATATTCTTCCTTCCTTTTTACCCAGGGTAGCCCACTTTTTTGCTTGCATATTATGTTCCAAAATTCTGTCCTTTGGGGTTGAATTTTTCCATGCATGATCTCAGCCAAAAGGTTATTTTTTTTATAATGTTGAATCAAATTCACTCTGTCTACTTTTGAATTAGAAGCAGATGAAAGTAACTTATTTTATTTTTCTGCCTGAAAGAAACATAGGGCTGTTTTTGTGCCCAGATAATTCACTAATAGCTGGACGTATCCAAATATCTCATCTTCACTCAGGAAGTCTCCTGGCTAATTATGAAAATATTAATTAAGTTAGGGGCAATTGAAAAAAGTTACTTTTGAACCTGCTCAATGTGAACTAGTATTAAATTACTACTGTATTTGTGTGGAGTCAGGTTTCAGAAACATCTGGGAAAAGATTCCCGTCAAACATAACTATGACTTTATGATCTTCTTTCTCTAGAGAAAGAGATAGATATTCTACTGTCAGTCAGCACACTTGATCTTTGGAAATTACTCAAAAGTTAAGCTTGTCCAAAACCATTCAAAGATATGCCAAAATTCTTTCATAATGTATTGGTTCTGTATTCTGGAGATTATCCATTTGCCCCTCCAGACCCACTGTTCAATATTCCTACCCTGCTCTGTACCCAGGGAGACTGACCATTCTGGACAGCATCCATGGATTCAATTGCTCTAGGGATTTTTAGCTGGTTTCAGCCTAAGCACAGCATAAGTATAAGCTTAGAGGGTGAGAAGAGCATGAATTTGAGGATGTATTCCCTGCTCCATTTATGCTAGGTTGCCCTCGGCTGGCTGCATCCCTCTACCAAAGGCTCCTGTCCTAATCCTATTCTCATGCAGTTACTCTGTGGTTCTGGATTGTCACGCCCTCACCTTACTCCTTTGTCCCTTTAGGCCTTGGGGTAGGAATAATTTCCTGATACTAATAGCTCAGCACACCCCTTATTGGTTTCCTTAAACCTCACTCATGCTGTTAATTTCATCTCTGTAGTCAACTTCTAAAATTACCCATTTTGACTGTGCCATAGGATTCTTAGTGTTAAAAGCTTTTAAGACCATTCAGATTCTATTCCCTCTGCCTAGCACACCGTTCCCTGCCTTACCCACCTGGAGAATACCCATTCATCTTTTGAGACATGACGTTAAAGACAACTGTTCAGGGGGCGCCTGTGTGGTTCAGTCAGTTAAGCGTCTGCCTTCAGCGCAGGTCATGATCCCAGGGTCCTGGGATCGAGTCCCACATCAGGCTCCTTGCTCTGTGGGAGGCTACTTCTCCCTCTCCCTCTGCCCCTCCTCCTTCTCATGCTCTCTCTCTCAAATAAATAAATAAAATCTTTAAAAAGAAAATAAAACAAAGACAGCTGTTCTGTGAAGCCTTTCCCTCTAGTCCTCCAGACAGTGGGGCATGCCCTTCTCTGGGCTAAAGTTTTGAGCCAGGTAGCCTGGGTTCAAACTCTTGGCTCCACCATTTACTGGTTTTATGACACAATACTCTCTGAGCCTCAAACTTCTCATTTGTAAAAAAGAGACAATAATATGACTTCTTCATAGGATTATTGTGAGAGTTAAATTAATTAATACTTTTAATGTTCTCAAGCACTATCTAGAACATTTGAATCAATAAACATTATTATTACAGCCATTATTATTACTCTTAATCTGCATCATTAGACTGTCCATGCTACTCACCTCGGTTTTCCTGGCCCTGGCCTAGCACTAGTGGGTTTTCAGTTAAGTGTTTACTGAATCTTGGAAACAATGGGTCTTGTAGTGAACATTGTCTCCTCTGGGCGGCTGCCCATTTCCAAGGAGAGAGACACTGAAAGCTGTGTGTGGTGTAAAATTCCATTTCAACTTTTTTATGGACTTGCACTTCAAGAGAAATAAAGAATTTGGGCACTGGAATTATAGACACTTTGGATTCTCTGGGAAACACTTTCTTTCAGGTTAAAGAGTTACAACAAACTAAATGACATTGAAAAAAAAAATACTTCCAGGATTTCCAGTATGTGATACTGTGCTTCAGAAACACACACAGAGTTGAAGAAGATCCAGGATATACAACACTTCAAAGTAATCGACATAGGGGAGAATTTGAGAGAATGCCTAAGGCTGCTGGTTCTCCAGAAGCCAGTTTTTCAGAAAAATGACTGGTAACCTATCCATTGTCTGAAATGAGAAAATCTGAGAGTCACATCTACTCCTTAGAGGTCACTGCTGGTCACAAGCTAGTCTGCAACAGATAAAACCCATTCATAAGAAACTGATTAGTTGGACAATGTGATAAATTGATTATTGAAGTGAAAATTAAATGTTCAGGTAAGTGAACCAAGCCTGTAAGTTGGACCCAAGTGAGATTCTCAAATCTACACTAAATACTGTACTCCATTTCTGGAATATTTACATCCCCACACAGATTTTCTGAGGCCCTTTGTTTCATGTCTAGACACATCCACCACAATAGCCCTGGTTGTCCAGAAATCAAGTCCAGCCCTTCCTATGAAAAGAAAATTTTATATTAAGAAGAGAAAGAATGAATAGAAGTTAATTACAGACTGTTTCCTACCATTCATGAGGTGATTCACTAGGAACTTTATATGCATTATTACATTCATTAATTATAATCACATTAACAATAATCTTATGAGGTTTCTTATTATAACTTTCATTACACAAACGAAGAAACTGAGGCCCAGGGATAAGTAATTTGCTCTGGGCCACACAACTAATAAGCTCTACTTTCTTTTTATCACCACTTATATTATTTTTATCTGATCCGAAGTTTCCAACCACAGGCAACACCTCCTCTCCTACCCTCAAGGAGCATTTGGAAATGTGCAAAGCATTTCTGTTTTACATACATTTGCCTGAGTGCTTCAGGTTTTTAGTTTGTGGCCAGGGATGCCACGCATCCTGCAAATCATGGGACAGCTCTGCACAGAAAAAATTCATCTTCCCCAAGTGCTTACACACACCCTTTGAAAAGCACCATGATTCAACTCTAAAGGTGGATGATTTCTGTCTAGCAAATAAACTATCAATTAAGAAATAGTTCGTTTGAGTTTATTTTAATGAAATATATCTATCCCTATTATTAAGAATGTCTGAACCCAGACACAATGATTGAATATAATTCCATCTTGAAGTGCAGAGATATTTGACCAACTAGACAGCCTATGCTTACTGGTCTCAGATCAAACTCCAATTTCATTGAATTGTTTTTAAACCATTGAAAACAGGAGGATCTCACAACATCTTTCATTAGTAGTCACTGCTAGAATTATTCCAATGATCCTGGTAACATGTTTCTAACTCTGTTACCAAAACCATCACATTTTAATACAAATGATTGGGAAATGATCTTGTGTAGAAACTACAGTTTGAGGTTTCAACAAATACACCAGAACCTTCGCATCACAAAATGCTACCTTCCGAAATCATCACTCTGAAGTTGACACACACATTCCAATAATGTGTCCCTATTATTTCAGATACATTTGCCACTCCTCTCTGCAAATGTTTCCAGAATCTAGGTACATTCCTTTCAATACCGTCAAATGTACCTTCTGTGAGGAGTTGTCTGGAGTCAGCTCTTAGTCCTATCATAACATTCAATTTGACTGAATTAGACAAAAATATATTGGTCACATCTTGTAACAGGATAGAGATGACGAGGAAGAAAAAAATCTCCAAAAAGATGGGTGTTCCTTCTGGATAACAATTTTCTTTGCTAAAATTTAGGTGTGACTATATTTCTCAAACTGACAGCCTCATGTGTCTCAAAAAACTGAAACTGAGGACCTCTTCTTAAGTGGAGATCCAAAAATGTGCCATATCTCATTGGAATGGATACATAGAATAATGTTCACTTAAATATTTACCTTCTGTTAGACCTCTTTAGAAATCAATTTTATTATGTTATAGTCACACTTTGTATCTGTTCACACAATACGCTTCATAGCCTTATTTTGGGGTAAACATTTTATTCCCTGAATAAATGGCTCTGAAGAACAAAGCAGTCCCCTCAGTGAGATCAAATGAAATGACATGAACATTGGCAGAGGCATCTAGAATTTGACTGGGGACTCCAACCTAGAACAGGAAACTTGTAGGGACAGATGATCTACCTTCTTTTTAGTTCACCAACTTGCCACAATACTTGTATGAGCTTAGACCACCACACAGTGAGGGGAAAATAGTGTTCCATGATTCATTATTTGTGTATAACACCCAGTACTCATTACAACACATGCCCTTCTTAATACCCATCACTGAGTTACCCCTCTCCCCCACCCCTCCCCTCTGAAACCCTCAGATTATTTCCTGGGGTCCATAGTCTCTCATGGCTCATCTCCCACTCTGATTCCCGCCATTCAGTTTTCCCTTCCTTCTCCTAATGTCCTCCATACTATTCTTTATGTTCCACATATGAGTTAAACCATAAGATAATTGTCTTTCTCTGCTTGACTTACTTCACGTAGCATAATCCCCTCCAATTTCATCCATGTCAATGCAAATGGTGGGTATTCATCCTTTCTGATGGCTGAGTAATATTCCATTGTATATATGGACCACATCTTCTTTATCCATTCATCTGTTGAAGGGCATCTCGGCTCCTTCCACAGTTTAGCTATTGTGGACAATGCTTGTATGAACATTGGGGTGCATGTGGCCCTTCTTTTCACTACATCTGTATCTTTGGGGTAAATACCCAGTAGTGCAATTGCTGGGTCATAGGGTAGCTCTATGATTTTATATATAGTATTATAATAAATAATAATATATGTTTTGCATCATATTTATGTATCACAGTATAGTTTTTTACATTTTTATGTACACTATTTCATGATCAAAACAACCCTCTGAGATGTATTTTGCAGAAATAATTGTCTGTTTTTCTTTTTTTTTTTAATGATTTTTTATTATATTATGTTAGTCACCATACAGTACATCCCCGGTTTCCGATGTAAGGCTCGATGATTCATTAGTTGCGTATAACACCCAGTGCACCATGCAATACGTGCCCTCCTTACTACCCATCACCGGTCTATCCCATTCCCCCACCCCCCTCCCCTCTGTAGCCCTCAGTTTGTTTCTCATAGTCCATAGTCTCTCATGTTTCATTCCCCCTTCTGATTACCCCCCTTTCTTTATCCCTTTCTTCCCCTACTGATCATCCTAGTTCTTATGTTCCATAGATGAGAGAAATCATATGATAGTTGTCTTTCTCTGCTTGACTTATTTCACTTAGCATTATCTCCTCCAGTGCTGTCCATGATGCAGCAAATGTTGAGAATTTGTTCTTTCTGATGGCTGAATAATATTCCATTGTATATATGGACCACAGCTTCTTAATCCAGTCATCTGTTGAAGGGCATCTCGGCTCCTTCCACAGTTTAGCTATTGTGGACAATGCTGCTATGAACATTGGGGTGCATGTGGCTCTTCTTTTCACTACATCTGTATCTTTGGGGTAAATACCCACTAGTGCAATTGCTGGGTCATAGGGTAGCTCTATGATTTTATATATAGTATTATAATTAATAATATATGTTTTGCATCATATTTATATATCACATTATAGTTTTTTACATTTTTATGTACACTATTTCATGATCAAAATAACCCTCTGAGATGTATTTTGCAGAAATAATTGTCTGTTTTTCAAATGAGGACACGGAAGCTAAGAAAGTTAGATTCATCCCAAGCCACACTGCTAATACATGACAGAAATGGAACTTTATTCAGTACTCTTCCCCATAATCCCGCTCAGATTTAAACAGAGAAAATAACTTTTCTGTGGGCATTAAGTACGTTTAGCAACTGTGAAACCAAAACCTGACCCTGAGCATCACCTCCGTGAACCACAGGCTCTAATGACGTTAAGCGGGAGCTGTGACAGTCCACGGCTCTCAGGAAGATGGCATATCTGTTCGGGCTGCTGGTTTGTGAGATGAAAATGAAGAGATCTACTATTTGTATATAACTTTATAGTTTTCGAAAGACCAGGGTTTTACTATAGAAATCTGTCTTTAAAACAAATTAAATTATAAAGATGGGAAACTGAAGGTAGGTCAGATAGATGCCATCAGATAGAGAGTAACAGAACCAGATCAGATGCAGCTTTTCTGAGTCCTAGACCCTAGTCCTAACTCCACACATAGGCTGAGCCACTGTCCCACTTTGCCTGAGCCTAACAGATTTCCTAGGATGTGAAACTTTCAGTGTTAAAACTGTAAAATTTGCAGGCAAACTGGGATAAGTTGGTCCCTCTACCACCATGTTGCCCAAGTTCTAACACACACTGTCACAATTCCGATTTTACCACCAGGCAATCAATGGTTAAGTCAACAGGTCTCTGGGGTCACTAAGTGACCCATCTTGTTATCAAGATGAAACGGAATAATAATGATAATTGTGTAACCAAGATCTTGATTATGATACTAATCAAAACATTTGCCATAACAATGTCAATTATCATTAAATAGCATTTCCTTACTTACAGTATGGGAACCAAGCCAACAATATAATAAACCACCCACGATGGAGTGCAGGGATGTGGCCTTTGTTCTAGAAAAGGACCACATAAAATAAACTCTATAGAATTATTTATAAACTGATGCAATAATTTGTTGGAGATTTTTTTTATTGTTAGGTCCTTTAAGTGCACTTCTGTTAATCCCAAAACAGAAAAGTATCTTTCACCAGAATAGTAATTGATTATAAAATGTAACATTTAAAGAAATGGTACTCTCTTCAGTCATAAATAGAAAACAACCACATAGAATTTTTATTTCTTTACTTCATTTATGTTGCTCTACGTAGTACCCAAATGCTTTAGAACTACCCCTCAGACTGTGGATGTATTTTTGTTGTTGTAGCCTCCTGATTCTGGTATCATTGGTGAATTTATTCCAGTACTGAGCTCTTTTTACCCCTGTCAGCTTTGATTAAATCAAATTAGTTCTCATTTCAATATTGACCAAGATTTTGTTTGACAGCAAGAATGACCTCTGGTTTCCTCCCAAGGACATCTTATCTATAGCGTGAATCATAAACTCTGAGAGGATGACTGGAACATTGATGTGTTTCTATTCAAACTGAGTCAGGGTACAAAAGGGAAAGGGTTTAAAATCATAGTACAGGACATCCGCGTTAGACAAAAGGAAGGGCTGCCTGATTTAATGTTTGGGGAATCCTGGGGCTTATTCCTGTAAGTCCAGGAATCCCCTTATGTGGAAACTTTGAAGGAAATGTGTAACTAGGTAGATTTCGGAATAATTCTGACCCAGGTTGTAATGAATGATAAAGTTCGATTGGAAGGTGAACAGTGAAGTGTGGATAAGCTGCTTTATGAGAAGAGGAGGGAGTGGCCCCATTTGTAAGGAAGGGTTATGATGTCATGAATCAATTTCTGTAGTGAATCTAGACTCTTAAAGCTGGAAGGCATCTCTAATACAGCCTCTTTCAGTCAGGCTGCTGAATTTGTTAGCTTTTGTATCTTTTATATGAAATCATTTTCCTTCTGATTCTTTAAAACAATACAACATGGAAAGTGAAAAGAATGATGGGTATTAACAAGCTGAATGTCATTATTTTACAGCTGGGTATACTTAGGCTCAGAAACGTCAAAGGATTTGCCCAAAGCTACACAACTGGGAATTTGCAGCGTAGCCCAGACTATAGGCTTCTCACCTTCTCATTCCATGCTTGTTCGCTGCTCCTTTAGTCTGGCTCATTTGCTACATTTAAGGGGTATTGACTCTGGGAAACAAACTGAGGGCTTCAGAGGGGAGGGGGGTGGGGGACTGGGATAGGCCAGTGATGGGTATTAAGGAGGGCACGTATTGCATGGAGCACTGGGTGTTAATCGCAAATAATGAATCACGGAACACTACATCAAAAACTAAGGATGTACTGTATGGTGACTAACGTAACAAAACCAAAAAAATCATAGATATCTATTTGACGATGCATACTAGGAATATGTCCTTCAACCAGAATACTGTCACATTCAAATCCCAGAATGCTCTAAGGAGGAATTATGAACTTATAGAAACAAAGAATGACAAAGCTGGAAAGAATCTTAAACACTATCTGGTTCAACTCCTGATGTATAGACAGGACACTCTGATGCCCTGAAATGCAAAGTGAATTCAATCCATTTCCAGCTAATTAGGGGAGAAGCCACACTTGAACTCCAGTATCTTGATTCTGATTCAAATCTCTTTTACTACACCTCTTGGTTTCCCCTCCCAAGGCCTTAAAAGTTGATGTCTTTGATCTTGTACCTGTGGCTATTTACTTTACACATTTTTATTTCATTCCCCCAGAAATATTAATACCTCTCAGTCTAAGCATCCATCAAGTCGGTTGTGAAATAATTTATATACAAACAGATTGGATGTAAATCTTTAATTATTTGGTCAATAATCAGTCCCTAATATAGAAAGGGTCAAGTGTAAGGCTAGGATGGTCATCATCTAGCCAGCTTTTCCATGTCCATACCATGACTTACTACACTTTTTCAGGTAAGACTATGGGGTGGGGGGAGATAGAGGGAGGAACTGGGAAATGAGAAGTAGATAGGGACTAAGCTGGGTGCATAAGTGTGAGAAACAAAGCAGAATATCTACCGTGTACATATTTGAAATCTCCCTCAGACCTACCTGTCATAGAGAGTGGGAAAGTACTCAAGGGAGTCAGCTTGAAATGGAGTCAGCAGGAAGGTACGCTGAGGAGCTGGAGGGGTAAAGGAACACCAGAGCTCTGGGAAAACCTTGAGGGCAGAGTCCTCAGCTGACTGGAGCTAAATAGCGGAGGAAGGGATTTCCATATGCTAGTGTATATTCACATCACCCTAGAAGCCGATAAAATATAGACGCCGAGACTTATCCCCAGTTAGTAGGAGCAAGAGGTTTCTCCATGAACCTGCATTTGAACAAGCGATTCACGGATAGGGGGCCCATGACCTACACTCAAGCACCACGGTCTGGGGCAGTCTTTTAGCGTCTCCTTCACCCCGGACCTCCAACCTCCCACCAAGCCTCAGTAACACCTTTCACAAAGCCAAGACTCTCGGCATGCTTTCTTTGGATCTCCAAAGAGGAAAGGACAACTGGATGCTTCTCTGCAGACAGGATGAAGCCCGAACCCGGAGCTCTATCTGGATGATGAGAAGCATGGTAGTCATCACATAAATGCTCCCAGTGTACCAAGCACTGTGCTAAGGGCTGGACACACAATTTATCAGGGGAGCCTTAGGATAACACTGTAAGGGGGAGAGCAGCAGCATTAACTCCATTTCATTTCACAGGAAACCTGGTTCTTAAAAGGTAAAGCAATTTGCCCAAGGTTACACATCTATGAAGCAACGGAAATATGAGTCAAACCCAGCTCTCTTTGACTGCAAACTCCATGTTCTTAATCCTTGTATTTATTGCTTTTCACCTGTTATTTTTTAGACAAGCCTTCCTCTCCCTTTAAAACCAAGTGTCTGTTCAATACTGCAGGTTTCACGAATTCCTGTCTCTCAGGAGCAATTTCTCCCCCAACTGTGCTGCCATCCATAACATTTTACATAACTCAGTTGTGTTTGCATCATACTCACCAGTTGATACTCTGGTCTCTGCAGCTCAACTGAGAGCTCCCGGAAGACAGGAGCTCCATTTTACTCTACTTTGCATCTCCTTGCCTAGCCGCCAGTATCAACACCATAAGTAACGGCTGAGTTGAGCGTGTAGATAATGCTATCTTTTAAGGCAAAGCTTCTATGAAGTATTGTTGTTATTGTTGTTTTCAATGCCAAGCTGGCTTTGAAGATTATAAAGCTACAATTTGAAAGTGATGGAAATTAAGACGGGATAATGATTAGAGGCATCTTTCCCCACTATCCCATGAGAGAAAATTTAGAGGAACATTCTTGAAGTTTGAAAGGAAGTTCTTAACTGCAAATGAAGTAACATGTGGAATTTATTATGCCAATTATTTATATGAGCTGAAAGTAAAAATAGGAGCAGGAAGGGCTTAGATAAATTCAAAGATGAGAGCTACATAACAAATTGTTAATAGCAAATTAGACTGGTTCGGGGCACATCTATACTTTTTTCATGAAGGAAAAGTGTCCTCTTCCTCCTAAAATGCCCTTTAGTCCCAATACTGAGAGCTGAGTGAAGGGTTAATAGGAATTAGCGAGATTTAATTGGCTGCTTCCATCTACACACACATACACACACACAGGATTTATTTTTTTACTTATATTTTGATCCCCTCCTATGTTGAGTGAGAACTGGGCACTAGGGCTAAGCCTCTGAGATTAGTAACAGTAAATCAAGCTGCACCTAGGACACAACTGACACTTTGTAAATAGTACAGAACCATAAACTGGAGGACAGAAAATGTGGTTACTTTTCCGGTGGACCAGAGGACACTTTCAAAAACTGTAGCGGGACTCACATGATTCAACACCTGTGCTATAAATCACTGGAATTGTTTGTTCAAAACCTCTTGATCGAACTAAGGTATCCAAGATGATTAAAAAAGAACACACTGATCTTAATAACCACGTTCAGTTTACTGATAATCACGGGATCATTCCCTAAGAATTTCCTAGTATCGACATGATTGAGAACAGGTCGCCATGAAGATTGTAGTCTTGCAGGTCTACAAAAGTATTTTAAGTGTCCCTTCTCCCTCCCATCCCAGTCTCTATGAACCCTTCCACCAAAGATTCACTAGAGGTAAAGACACCATTTTAATTCAGAAAGAAGTAGGGACATAGCACATTCTTCCTGGATGGTCGTTCCTGGTTACTTTGTTATTGACTACTGAACAAATTATCCTTAATAAAACACTTATTTATTAGACTTCCATATTTGTACTTTGTATTAGCTATTTCATCAAGAAAGGCTCTTGTGTTATGTATCATATCCATTTCTCCAAAGATCTGATTATTGCATGTAATTTCACTTCCCTCCAGAACTAGCGGTAAAGCTGGTTAAGTTGCAATCACCAATACAAACTGCAATATAAAATTAGATGTGTATTTCCACAGGCCCTTCTCATTTTGCCCAACTCTCTGTGGGCATGGATAGCACAAAGTTAAAATGCTTACGATCAAGGTAATCAGATCACCACTAAGTAAGTCAAATGTAGTTGCCTGTACAAGGTAATTCTGCTCCACCTGCGAAGAATGAAGAACCTGTAAGCAGTGCTACTGCCTGCTGTCCCTGTTGAGTTATTAGTAGCAAAAGAAAGAACCCTTGCCCTTGGCACATAAGCTATCACACTTGAAATAGATTTTTCCAAAAGTGCAATCTGATCATCCTTGCTGAATGTCTGTAAACTCAGAATTATCGCTGAAGTTCCAAGGTGGACTGAGATTTCTAGAAATAAAAGGCCCATGAGAATGGGGACATGCACGTGTGTGCGTACACACACACACACACACACACACACACACACACATATGCTACTTAGAGATTTTCAGCACAACCAGAGAAAGGGGCAGGCTGTCTGCTTTCATCAGAGACGGGTTATCAAGTATTTAAAGAGCCTTTAGGATGCAACTTGTGCTGTCCTGGGCACTGTGGGAGGAGAGGAATAGTAGAAAAATGGACAGTATCATTCCTAACCCAAAAAAAGGTGCACAGAATTTGTAAAAGAGGCAAGACAAGGCTCAATTACTAAATACAGTGACTTGTAACAAATGCCGCGTTAGGAGTCATATTCATACAAATTCAGCAAACCTTGATGGAGCTCCTCATAAACTCAGGGCCCTCTGCCAGCTGTCTCGGGAGATAAAAGGAGTAAGGTTCAGGTCAGATTGTAAAGAAGGGAAGGAAGATGAGGGAAATAATCTCATTTGGGGCCTGAGACAAAGCCTTCTGCTCAGCACCTCAGCCCACTGACTGACTGAATAGCCGTAAGAGTTCCCCCAGGTGAAAAGCAGCACCGCCATTTTGCAGATGAGGAACCTGACATTCAGAGTAACTGATCCAAGACTTCCCCTGCTGCTGGAGTCAGGATTCTACCCAGGGAGACCCCTGTAGACCTGACTGCCTTTGCTGAGACCACTGAACTTGTAATTCAGGCCAGGGGTGACCACAGTCTGGCCCAGAGCTGGTCTGTGATGCCCCATCACTGCTCCTTGGCAAAATGAAAAACACAGAGCCAATCCTGTGAGTTTTTCATAAATATAAGCGGATTAAGTTGAAGGAACCATATATATATATATATATATATATGAAGTTGTCTCCTTTCTCTTTTTTGTGCTATTAATCATCCATTTGGAAAATGGTAGTGCCAGTGGATGTCAGGTATGGTTACTTTCCAAAGTCTTTTTGTTCTAGAAAAGTAAACTCAAAATTGGGACTCTGTGTCAGTTCCTTGTGTACTGTTTGGAATTTTTCTTTTACACGGTGTTTGAAACCTAAAATCTGGGAAGTACTCATTGAACAGACAATTTTGAGGTCAGCCTGTGTACAGAGTTTGGTGATAACGAAAAATGCTACCAACTTTCAGCAGACTTTTAAAAGGACAAACAAAATCCTGGAAGCTCTATGCCATTTTTTTTAGCTTATACCATTTCCCCGGCTTTATTTAGCTCTATACTCTTTTCCAATTCCCCTCCCTCTACATTTTCTAAGCAAATTGCTCAAACCACAGGAAAATACCCCATTTTGTGACCTCCCTGGGACCTAATCCCCTTTAGACACATCACATGATGTGAAGAATGAAAGCCACTTAAGTGAAAACAAGACAAAACTGTTGGTGAAATGCACCAACAGGAAAGGACTATTCCTCCAAGCCAGTTTATTTTTCTACTTCAAAGGATAAACACAGCCGCCTCCATTCAGTTCGCCTTTCCTGATGATATAAGGCTGAATTGCCTCCCGCCTCAATGTCCACAGTTAGCTCAGTGCTCACTTCTCCCAAAACATGTATCAGGCGGGACAGAGAGAGGAAGCTTGGTATATCAACAACAGGGGAGAGACGAATGTCACGTTAGCCGCATTCACCGTGTGGGTCTGGCTAATAACAAAGACAGGGCAGTGATGGGAATGGTGGTGGCGAGGTGCAGATGAGAAAAGTTTGCTGCTCAGTCAGAGCCCTTTCTGCCTCAACGTCTTTTATGCCAATGGCATGTTTCCCTCTCCCAAACTCAAAGCTTTGGATAGATCCGAACAAGGACAAAGAGCCACAGAGTATCATCTGACTCGCGGTTGTGTGTTGTGTTGGTAATGCCAGTGAAGTGGCAGAACTGGTAATCCCAGGTGCCAGCCCTCCTGAAGATGAGGCAACACCAGAACAACGCAATCCAACATTTGTCAAACACCTCGGACGCACAGTCCCAGCGAGGCCGAGGGCACTAAGCTGGTTAAGGGGAAAGATCTTGCTTATTTACCTCTGTACCCCCACTTCTAGCACAGTGCTGGCACCTAGTAGGCATACGAGAGCTTCCTGACAGCTAAATAAATAAATGGAGAGGTACAGCACGTTTTTCAATAAGTATTCGTGAAATATGGGCACCTGGGTGGCTCAGTCAGTTAAGTGTCTGCCTGTGGCTCAGGTCGTGAACCCAGGGTCCTGGGATGAGTCCCACATTGGGCTCCTTGCTCGGCAGGTAGTCTGCTTTCCACCTGCCTGCTTCTCCCTCTGCCCCTCCCCCTGATCGTACTCTCTCTCTCTCAAATAAATAAATAAAATCTTTAAAAAAAATAAGTATGCATGAAATAAAGAACTGAATGTACTGTCTTGGTCCAGTGCATTATTTGAGGGTCAAGACTGAGACAATGGACGTGGCCCTTTCTTTAGGAAAAGTTGTAATAATGCCATGATTATTCAAGGTTCATTTCAGTCTATACGTCTGTCTCTGTCATCTCTCTGTCTCTGTCCGTGTAGGTATGTCTGTATCTACCTGCCTACCTACTTATCTGTCTCTAGGTCTCTCTCTGTCTCTCTTACTCTCTCTTTCCTCCCTCCTGTCTTCCTTTCTTGCTGACTATCTCAGTGGCTTGAAGGAGTCATAACAGAAGAGTTTCAGAGGGAAAACAATTCTAACTTAGTGCTTCCTTTGTCAAAGGATCAGACCCGTTCCTCTAACCTGGCTTAGCTCTTCTGCTCTTTTCATTTGTTTTCTAGTCCCCCGCCCCAGTCCTCTGGCAGAAGGGCCGTGGCCTCGTAAGCACTGAGAACTCTCTGTGGTCCCTGCCATTTATTCTGTTCCTGAGACTGTCTGAGAAGCCACCAGGAACAGAATACAGGGAAGGTGGTAAGGGTTTACTCTGGAGGGCTTGAGAAATTGTCAGGCATAAAAGGAAAACTCTAGGCAAAAATCAGCCACGTCCTGTACTAAATGAGGCTTGTCATCACATTCAAAGAACAAGGAGAGCCCTGTTTCATTCGCTACAGTTTCTTCAATTTGTTTTTTTTTTTCTTTTTTTCCTTTTACATGCTGCTTTTTAGGGTGGTCAGGGCTGTTGAAGGGAAGAGAAGTTGCCACAGTTCAGCAACCTCTAATGTGAAAGTGAGTGATTTTCGATTTTCCCTTGTTACGTGACTCCTTATGGACTCCCAGGAGCACACCCTGTCATAAGCGGCTCACGCTTCCCACACCAACCCCCACTGACCTGTGACCACATCCAAAAGCAGCAGACACCAGGCCCTGTGACCCACAGCCTCACTGCACACGCAGGCAGGCATCCGCCTCCTGCCAGCACGGGGCCAGCGCCAGGCCCCTCGCTCCCAGGTCCTGTCCTCACGGCACAGAGGAACAGACACAGACCTGCCCTGGGTTTCCCACTTGCTCCTGGCAGGCTTCCTTTGGATACACATTCTGCACCAGGAGTAGCTCCTTTCTCGTAGCCTCATCTCCACTCTCTCTGCAGGACCTGTCACCCCCAAATAAAGCCCCCCACTTGGCTCACAATGGGAGCAGAGCCTCCCTGAAACATCTGCTTGCTTTTGCCCATCTTTCAAGCCCTCCATCAAACACCACCACCTTCATGAAGACTCGTTCAAATTGCAACAGTTGTAAATTCTCTCTCCCTGTTTCCTGGGAGCATCCAGCAAATAAGCCACTCAACCTGAATTTTGTCATTTATAAAACAGGGCACATGATATATACCAATTATGAGGAAAAAATAAGATAACATATATGAACACTTGGCACACAGTGGGCAATCAGTAAATCCTCTTTCCATTTATTTGTATATCACGAATTTAATTGTCATTATAGTTATTTGTATATATATCTTGTCTACAATACAGCATACGCTCCCAGGGCGAAGATACCATCTTATTTATCTTTGTAAATCGCCTAAGCTAGTTCTTTGTATATAGCTTCTTTAAAGTACCTATGTTGAACGAATAAATTAACTCTCGGCCTCAGTTTTTTCATCTGTAAAATGGGAATAAAAACAGTTCAGTTATTTCAAAGCATTATTATCAGAAGTTAAAATGCTACATGTAAAAACGTAGTGAAAAATAAAAAACAAAATGCTAGGCAAGTAGGAGCTATTATTTGACACATTTCTATAATATACGGACACAAGTGAAACAACAACGTTGCCCAATTTATCCAGTAGAGGGCAATGACACACACATGGATGATATTCAGATTTTTTTGTAAGGCTCCGCGACCATAAATTAAGAAGTGCGAGAAACACTTTGGTATTATGCAAACAAAATAAAGTGATTTCTCTGTATTTAGCTGCTTCTTTCATCTCTTTTACTGCTGTGTCTATACAATTTATATGTGTAGAAAGGACCTTCGACTCCATTGGGTGTTTCCTTGTGGATCAGTGACCCAATGTTCTCTTTGCTCTCTCAACCTCCACTGGCCCATTTGCCCAGGGTGAGGAATGATCCTGGCCTGGCCAATGGGAAAATGCTGTTTTCACTGGTTTTATTATCACGATCATGCGCAGAAGCATTTCCACCGGGCCCATGAGGGCTTGGTCCTAATCTGGAAAGCAGCCTGGAAGGGTTTCCATGCTGGGGGAGGGAACAGAGAAGGACTTGGAGAAACAACGCTGACTATTGTTTCCTTAGCCTGGTTTGGCTCCCTTTAGTCTGCTCTATTAGGACACTGAGCCCATTGACTAAACCACTGACATTTTCTTAGGACAGGCTAAGTGTCCCAGAGTGAACGGCAGAGGGTGGTGGAGTGAGTCCAGGCACCGGAGTATACACACTGCACGTGCTTCTCTCCTCCACCCCATTCTGCACTGAGTTTCAACAGAAAGATGGTTTGAAGACGTACATAAGGTGTGCTCTTTGCCCTTGAGGGATTCAAAAGGTGATACGAGGCAGTCAAATATACCTTAGATGGACACAATCTGAATGATACCGTGAGTACTCTTGTGTGTCAGGCACTGGGCTCGGGAGGGACAGATGATACACAGATGAGATACGAGTCTTACTCAAGTTCGTTTACAGTCAGACCAGAGAGCGGAGGACCCGTGTGAAAGCAACCAAAAATAAATAGATGCAAATGTGGTGGTGATAGAAATAACTACAGGCAGTTATGTTATAATGCTTATTTTCAAAAATGCAAATGTGTTCTAACGTTTGTAATATTCGGGAATGATTTGAGCATCATGTGAATTTTGCATCTGATCATGTGTACTTCACCTGCAGAAAACACTAGGGGAATGGAGAAAACTGCACTCAGATGAACTGAGCAGTGTAGGAATATCCAAAACATACACGCACGTGTGCACACGTACACATGCACACACACCCCTAAACGCGGATCCTCTCGCTCAGCTCACTGAATGGATTCTGGGCCCCACGCCCCATCTCTGCTATTACGATGTCCCCTCAGCTTTCAACTCACTTCCTCCCACCAACTTACAAGCTGAATCTTTCTTCCTTCCTTCCTTTCTTCCTTTCTTCCTTCCTTTCTTTCTTTCCTTCTTTCTTTTTATGTATTTGAGAGAGAGAGAGAGAGCAAGGGAGGGGCAGAGGGAGTGAATATCCAAGCAGACCTCCCAGCCCTGGCTGAGCACAGAGCCCGATGCAGAGCTCAGTCCCACGACCCATGAGATCAGGACCTGAGCCCAAACCAAGGGTTGGATGCTTAACTGACTGAGCCACCCAGGCGCCCCATGTTGAACCCTTCTGACCCCCCACTTCCACTAACAAACTTTGGGTCTCATTCAAGGTCAAGTGTCATATTTATTGCAGTGTTTATTTATCTCTTAATCATTTTACATGTGTAGAACTGCTCTGCTGTCTTCATTCAGTCTCTCTTTCTTTTGTTTTTGTATTGATGTGTCATTTCAAGTTTGCATTCATGTCCCTAATCCCATTTTCCCCATAAGTCCTATGGCTTTCATTGCTTGATTTTGTGTAGAACAGTGATCTTGGGAGGGACATATGTAATGTTATTGAAGAACTGACTGAACAGCAAGCCCTTGAGTGCATGAAGCAAGGAGCTCCCACCCTGGGGGAGAGGAGAAGAGGCCCAGGAATGGCCTTTCCCAGTGACGAACATGGAGAACCATATGGAAGACCATGAGTATCTCCTTCTTCTTCCATTCTTTTCAATTAGTCTCATTAGAAGACCAACAACAAACAAAAAGGACTTAAAATAGTTTATAAAAATGCATCTAACACAGCAAAGCAAAATACACGAAAAATCACTTTTAAAAACTTAGCAGAGAGAAAACAAGGTAAATGCCGGTGTTAGGTGAGCTTACATAAGGCACGCCTAAAGTGCCATACAAAGATGTTCTAGAGACAACCACACACTTGTCTCAAAGCTTCGTAGCTATCAACGCCTGGCTTTCTACCAGTCCGATTCGATCCACAGAGAATTCTGCAAAGTCTACACTGCAGTGTATGGTACAGCATATGGTACAGTAATCACTAGCCACGTGCAACTGCGACACGTGAAATGAAGTTAGTCCACATTACTAAGTGTAAAACACACACTAAATTTTAAGGACCAGCATACACGCAAAAAATAAGGTAAAATTCTCATTAATAGTTTTATAATTATTACATGTTGAAATAACATTTTGTGATAGTTTAAATAAAATACATTCCTAAAACTTATTTTACTTGCTCCTTTTTATTTTTTTTTAACACAGCTACTAGAAAAGTTTAAATTACCTGTGTGCCTCACATCTGTGGCTCTCATATTTCTTCTGGACATCCCTGATGCAGAAGAATGAACAGGCTACATATCATTGTAGATGATTATCCATAAAAACCTATTTCTGAATAGTGAGGAGTTCAAACCACGCTTCTGACAAATGTCTGTGATGAGGATTTACGTGTGGTTGCTGAGAGAAAGAGCCAGTAGTTTTAGCAATCAGCTAAAATGAGGGTAGCATTAATATGCTTTGGGGAACAGCAAGAAGCCTGATTTGTTCATGAATCAAATGAAAGACTACACCACCTGGCTGGACATGAGACCCAGGAAAAAACATTAATCCACATGAGATGGAGTGTAGGGTATGTGTCTTTGGACATCCGCCCAAGTCAAGTCTGCATGAGTGTGTGTACATGTCCATGTGTGTGTCCTTCTACACGACCCATGTGTGTTCTTGTATGTGCACCTGTATGTGTGCGTGTGCGTGTGTGTACACGTGTATCCTTCTATGTGCCTGTGTGCATTTCTGGTGTGTCCATGAGTGTGCCTGTGTATGTGCACATCCTTGTGCACATGTGTCTGTGTGCACACTTGTGTGCATGGGCTTTTATATGTATCTGTGTGTCTTCTGTGTTTGCCTACGTGCATATGTATGTCCTTCTCTATATGTGTGTGCACACAGTGTTTCCTTGTATGGAGTGTGCGCCCATGTGCACATGCCTGTGTGTGTGTGCCTTTGTATGTGTGTGTGTGTATATAACTTGTGTATGGTGTAGACAAAAAAACATTGGGTGGGAGGGAGAAGTAAGTGTAGAAAGATACACTCAGAGCCCAGAGGGTAAGGGATTTTATACATCATTTTATACAGCCTGTAGATACTGACAGGTTTCAAACCAGAAAATGCTACGGATAGATTTTTTGATAGCTCATATTGGCTGTAGTAATGAACCAAGAACTGGACAGGAACACTTCTATTGAGGAATGGGACTTCTATAAATTTTGATAACTTCTTAAGTTAGAAAACATAATATTTAAAGCTGACATTCTTATATACTCTATAGAACACATATCCTTTTGCCTTAGGTAGCTAAAAACCTGAAATGAAAGCTAGAACCATCCATTAGCATGTCAGTCCCACGGTGGGGGGGGGGGTTACTACATCGTGCACCTAATCATCCAGTTTAGGTGACCTCGCTTTCCCCCCTCACTATCTGCAAAGGCATTTGATAAGCTTTGTTGTGTCATCTTGTAAGAAGGGCCTTAGGGTTCTCCCTCCTCCTTGACTGAAAAGCTAACAAGACCCCATGTGGTCATGAGGCTTGTCCTCAGTTTGCTAGAGTCAGAGCTAAAAACTGAACTCAGAGCCCAGAGCAGAGGCGATGATTCAGAAACCTACCCGCTTCTCTGCCCTAAATACATGTACAGACATGAGTGCTGACAGTTTTCCGAGAATGGGAGGGATTTGCGGCCTCCTCTCCGCTGCCACTCAATCATTTTTACCTCTGACCAACTCCCTTCTTAATCTCCTTAATCTGGTCCATTTACACAAACACAAAGGGGTGATGTCACCATACTTGTAGTGAGGGTATCTGTGCCTTTCAGCAAGGCTAACATCAAAGGACATACTTCTCCTACCCACAGTCTTGAAGAGTGACTAACTTTAACTGCTTCTGTGCTTCCATATTAATGGGTTCTCCTACATCAGTGGGAGGGGGAAAAAATCCTGATGGAAACCCTGTAAATGCTCAGGAATTGTGATCAATCTCCTAATCGTCATGTCCTTGCCTGGTTCTACACTGGAATGTTCCTCAGGGTTTACAGAATATGAGGGACAAAAAGACCTAGTCTTCACAAACTCGGACTTCAGTGAAATCATGTAAGTGCTAAACATGTTACTGACTATTTTAACTGTCGGGTGAAAATAATCAATCTAAACCATCTGACAAAAATACACATGGAATATTGAGTGCGGCCCAGTAGATTGAGCCCTAGACCAAGGAAGGGAGATGCTGTGAGGCCGTGGGGCACGGGACCTCATGACATACACCTGCACATAACCCAGAGAGAGAGAGAGGCCCCACACTGGCTGAATCCCCAGACGACTCATGGATGCCCCCAGTTTAAAATTTCTGCAGTGGACAGCGAGTGGTGGACATGATGAGCAGTGGACACCCGGAGGGGCTGTCAAAGGGTTTAGTGACTTGGTCAATTTCATTTTAGTTATTTACTCTTACTCCAGCAGCTGTGGTCCGTGGAACACCAGTGGGAGTGAAGTAGGAAGCTAATGTTAAGATATTCCAGACAGAAGGCAGAGTTTTCAAACCAATAGAGGTGATTACGGTGAACAAGAGAGAAAAAAAAAAAAAAGTTAGAGCTCAGGTAGGACTCTGTAAGTGATTGCATGTAGGAGAGCAGACAGAGAGGGACAGGGTGACTCAGGCATTTGCTAGCTTAGATGGCAGGGTAAATGGCAGGGATACCTGAAATAGAAAGTATAGAGGGGGGGCGCCTGGGTGGCACAGCGGTTAAAGCGTCTGCCTTCGGCTCAGGGCGTGATCCCGGCGTTCCGGGTTCGAGCCCCACGTCAGGCTCCTCCTCTATGAGCCTGCTTCTTCCTCTCCCACTCCCCCTGCTTGTGGTCCCTCTCTCATTGGCTGTCTCTATCTCTGTCAAATAAATAAATAAATAATCTTTAAAAAAAAAAAAAGAAAGAAAGTATAGAGGGAGGACCAGAGGCCACAGGATGAGGAAGAGTTCTGTTTTGAATATTTTACATTTGCAGTGGTTTGGAACACCTGCTGGAGACACGTCCAGGAAGCCATGGGGCATATGGTCTGAAGTGTGAGACACAGTTTAAACCCCATGTACAGATTAATAAGTTATCAGCAAAACAGAAGAAATGACAAATATGGTCGAGATTAATCCACGGAGTGGATCAATTAAGCCAGAGTCCCAGCCCAAGTCTAGAAACCTCAACATTCCAGGGACTGGTGGAAAAAAAAAAAGAAAGAAAGGAGCCCATGAAAGAGACAAAAGGGAAAAACAAAAAGGAAGAACAATTAGAGAAGAATCAGGGAAGTAAGTGTCATGCAAGCCAGTGGAGTAGAAGGACCAGGGAGGACTTGGGAAGGCCCCTGAAGTAGATGCTTCTGAGCTGAGCTTCTGAGTACTGAGTTCCAAAGAAGAATCAGTCGAGGAGAAGATGGGGCAGGGCGTATCCTAAGGGAAGGTCAGCACTGTGAGCTGCAAGCTCTCCAAGGATGCTCACTGCAAGTCCACAGATTCCTCTCTCAACAGCACCCGTGCGTAGCGCAACGCTTTGTGCCGAGAAAAGACTTAACTGTTAAGTGTATCTAAATGAAATGACTTCTGTAACAAAACAAATTAAGTAACCAAAGAGTGCTGGTCAATGGAAAACCGTAATAATCACATGCATCATATCTTTTGAACCTCACAGCAGCCCATGTCTTAGACAGACTTTAACATAAACAACTTGAGGCTGATCACTTGCCTAGTTGCCATGCCTGTAGCACATGGCAGGTGAGGGACTTGAACTTAGGTCTTCTGAATTCAAGCCCATGCTTTCACAGTTGTATCACCCTGAGCCAAGTTTCTTTAGCGAATTCTTTACATCTGGCACAGCATATAACAGAAACCTGGGGCCATAAAACACTCAGATCCCAGCTAGGCTTTCCTCTGGGGTATGTGACGTGAAGTGAACAGCTGATGTGACCACACTGATTTGCGTCTATGGAAAACAGTAGCCTTCCACTCAACGGCCTTGAGGCCTTTCCCCTTCGTAAAGTGCTTCTGCTCTCACAGTTGTCTATCCAGTAGATATACTCCCCTTCTTCTTCACTAAAAAGCCTCACTTTTGTTTGGAATGGTGATGTGCTCAGCACCATTATTCACCTCCCTAGTTTTCCCAGGCCAGGAGTTGCCATGCAAGCAGATCTAGGGACAGACCGGCCTGGCGTGCAATCTCTGCTCTATTTGCACTTTGCCCTTCCTTCTTAGAATAGAAACACAATAGCTGGAGGTGCAGTCATCCTCGTTTTATGAACATGAGAACAGAAACCATAGGCTAAGGATGGTGAAACAGGAAGACAGAAGGCTTGCCTCTGATGGCAAATCTGAGCTATTATACCTACCACAGGTTGCCTACCTACAGACTTTTTGTTAAGTGTGAAAATACAAGTCCTTACTTATTTAAGTTGCAGACTCTCAGCTATTCTGTTAAGTGTTACCCCAGTTGATACAAAGAGCATCTGTGCCAGTGTTTCCCCATACCATCCAGCCTACTTTGTTCACTGATGTTTCCTACCATTGGGTACCTGGGTTTGTAACTCACAACTGAGAGGTGCAGAAGGATTGATTTCTTCAATCAAGGGAACATGCAGGCAGCTTGTGTTCAGGGAAGATACTTTCAAACCAAACAGTTGTACTTCTTTCAAAATAAACCAGATAAGCAAAACTGTAGGGTACTTTACAATCTAATAGAAATAACTTATTATCACAGAATAGTACTTAAGAGCTTGGGCTCTGAAGTTATACAGACTGTGGCATGCATTTCAACTTGACTTCTCTGAGCCCTGATTCACTTGTCTGCAAACTGATAATTATACCAATCTTACAGTGTTGTTACAGGGATTAAATGGGAAAATGTCTGTAGAGTGCTTTGTAGAGTGCTTGGCATGACCATTGCAACCTCTGTTAATGAGAGATCTGAATATTAAGGAAGGTTATCCACACTGCCTCCAACATAAACCACTTTGCATAAAGCATGTCCTCCCTCACTTGCTCCTGGTGGGTCTCCAGGATGGGAGTGGGTTTGGACGAGCCACAAATAGTGTTACCCCAGCTTCCTGGGGACCAATGGAGAAAGGCAGACACAAAGTGTCTCAAGGTAAAGTCTGAGACATGAACTGAAAAGAAAACTTGAAGCCAGTGGCTTTCTCAGCTAGTATAAAATGGAGGGAGAGTCTGATGGAAGAGAGAGTGATTCTGAGAACCCAAATCACCTTCAGGTTAAACTTATGGCCACTGTTGTACGATCTGCCCAGAATCTAGGACAGAGAGCTCCTACACTCAGTTAACCCAAGCAAAGCAAGTTGCACTCTGCAGCAGTGGTCAGAGATCCAGGACCTGGGGCACCTCCTACTCCCTCACTTCCTGTTGGCTCTCAAGAAAGTAAGATTCAACGTCTCTCTTGCCAAGACGCCAAGTTATTATATGGACCCTTTGGAACTTTCTTGTGTAACATGAAGATAAAACAGATAACCATACTGATTTATAACCCTAAGTGTAATCCAGGGTTCTTAACCCTTTTGAAGTCTCAAACCATGTGTTTGCTGTGAGTTCACAGACTCGGGCAAATAATTCTGACTCTACGCATTTTTTTTTCTTTCTTTATATTAACTATCATCAATCAGACTCCTAGCATTTCATATTTTATTTTTTAAAAAGTTCGCAGTGTGAGGTAACAGTGAACTACTCTTTCCTTGCCTTCTACTAAGGCCTGGCTTCCCAGACTTGAGAGCTGTGGTGAAACAGATCTTGTTTCAGGTTTGTTTTGCAAGGGCTGAAGATCGTTTTCGTTTTGTTTGTTTGTTTCCTGTTTGGGAAAACAGGCCGGTGTCAGGATAACCACTGTCACCAGCTGCCTCAGTGGAATGGGATGCTTCTATTCATCGCTACTTCTCACACTGTGTCTTGTCGTTGAAGGTGATCTTAAGACCAAATTCCTATACTCAAAGACCAACGTGAAAATAAGGGATAGTGAAGAACCTCATACCCTCATACCCAGTTCCTACCAGAAGGCAGTGTGTTTAGACATAATCAAATAATTCAATGTTAGCCCCTGGTAAATTTGATTACTGATTGCTGTCTACCACATGCCATGCACCTTCCTACATGGACTGACACAGAAAGAATAGTTGGAAGTTCATAATGCAGCACCATAACATAGGAGGCACTTACCCTGTTTAAGTTTGAACCAAAGGTCGCATAATTATGACACTAAACCTGGAACCCAGGAATCTGGGCCCCTTTCCAGTGTGCCACTTCTGACACTAATGCAATCAGGTTTCCCAGAATATATGTAATAATTGGCTTCAGTATTACTGGGTACAATGAACCTATAACATGGAAAACTCAAAGATTATGCTGTTTCTAACTATGTCAAGTTAGACCCTCCCAGGTCATTGCAAATTTATTTTAATATCTTTGTATTCTGCCTCCTCCTCTATCTTCTGGTTACTAGAACTCTTGGTTCAGTGTTCCCCAAGTTATTGGATCTGTTGCACGTATGTGAAAAACCCAGTCAAGACACAAGGTTTATCTTTGGATCCCCAGGTCACCCTTTCTTTTGCATGCCACACCCCTTTATCTTCTCCAGTATCAAAACCTGCCCGTAGGGTGGGACCAATTAGAAGCCCTTTACACCTTGTAGTGGGGATTCTGAAGCCCAGCTCCTCCTCTCAAGGGCATTTGGCTTCCAACTTTAGCTCTAATAATGGCATATCTTCTTGTGAAAGATATTATATTAACTCTTCTGTTTGTGGGGGACAGTTTCTTGGGGAGGGGGTGTCACCTGATTCCTCCCAGGGCTTCTGAAATGGAAGCGCAGGCATCCCCCTCCCCCAGTTGCAGGTAAGAACTTCCTGAAAGGAGTTTTTGCAAAGTCCCCAAGTCTCATGAAAATGTGATTGTCACCCTCCCCTGGAAACACTGAATACTTATAGGGCACGTCGTAATTTTCTGCCTGGAAGAAGCGGTAAAATGGATTCGCTCACCAAGGTTTACGCTTAGAGAAGAAGAGAGTCTGGAAGTGACAGGTACTTCTAAAAACTATTTGGAAAATGTGTCTGCCTGGATTTATTTTCACTTATCAAATATTTTTTTGCTACCGTACCTAAGGTGCTATAACTAATGTCTCCAATTGCACGTCCCCACATCCTGGCCTCTTGCCTGCCAGCCCTGTGGGAGAAGGGTGTCAAGTGACGTCAGCAAGACTGCTCTTTAATAGCCGGCATTATTTTATTAAGGGAAATCTGTATTGCCCTTTTCCCCTCGCAAACGTGCCAGGTGGACGGCTTTTGATTTTTCTTGGCCAAGGGAACTGAAGACCAGGGAAGTGGCTTGGCTCCCCCTCTGACACTTCCAACCCAAGTTCAGAAGGGGCCCGCAGAATCCGATCACTTTGAGCCGCTATAATTTCAGGTTTCAATTTCATCTCAGAAATGCACAAAGCCTGGGAGTTGGTGACAGTATCAGAGTGGGGGCTATTGTCAGTTACCTGTTGTTCTGAGGCGACTCCCAGCAGGCCCAGGTGTCTTCCCCCCAGGTAAGGTGGGAGGCCTGGCTGAAGGCTACATCTCTTTGTTGCATATTCTCTTGTGAGTTAAGCTGTCAAGAAAGCTACCATTGAGGGGGCTGGGGATAGAAGGACACACAGAGTTTAATCCAATTAAAACTGCACTGGCTTTTCCACATTCTTGGGGTCCTGGCTCAAACTAGGAAGAACCTTTTCAATGTGGGGGCGGCAAGGGGGGGTACAAAACTAATCTGCAATGTTTATGTTGCAACAAGGCATAATATAAAGCATGAGGTAACCGAGAAAGGATTTGCAGTGTGGGAGATAAAAAAGAGCTCACTTTTAACTGTTTTCTCAAAAGCCTTTCACCCAGGGCTGTTTCTGGTGAAAAAAGACTCACTGAACAAGCCAAGCAAGAAAGCTCTGGTAGCTCCTACCCAAGAGAGGTCTTTCTCGGCGTTTTGACCTGACTTCTAAGAAGGGATCTGGTGATCCCAGGAAGATCTTTCTTTTGGAGGGCTACAGGAAACAATGACTACAGCGCTTGATGCCTTGGAATGAAAACTAACAAATGCGCTCGGATTGAAATCCAGAGCAGTACCTATTGACACAGATGGTCCATTTTAGCGCTAAACCTATTTTTCTTTGCTCACAATGGGAAACATGCAGTGCAAGCTCGCTTGACAGAATAGGTTCTGAATGAAACCTGTATTCGAAGCCAACGTGTGCATGAAGCCACCTCAGAGCCTTCGAATGGGTTCTGAAAGGAATGCTCAGGGTGAGCAGGAGCAGGGCTCTGTCCTCTCCCCGGTGAAGGAAAGGAGGTGAAGGGCTGAGGACTGCAGACTGTGTGCAGGTGAAGAGAAGGGCTGCTCTGATGAAAGCGGTTGACTTTGACATTCAAAGACTCTATTTCCATTTCAATTTCACAGAAAGGATGCTCGTTACAAGAGATCCTGATGCTTTCAGAAAATGACGCCGCACACTCCTTCAAAAGAAGTTTTGTACCCCAGGAAAATATCCAAGATATACTGTTAAGTGAGAAAAGCAAGTGGAATTACATGGTTGCATGAGTTAAAAGTTACACACTCACACACACACACGCGTGCGCAGGGCTCAGTATGTATTCATACTTGTCTGATACATACAACACCATTCATACTGCCCATCTTCAGGGAATGGGAGTAGAGGAAGGAGAAAATTATTTTACAAGTACACTTTTTTTAATGTAAAAAAACAAAACAAAACAAAATTTGAGTTCTAATGAAATATTGAGGGAATTATGGCTAAACTGAAGTAAACTTACAGTACTTAATGTTCCTAAAGACCAAGACAGCCCTGTCTTCTCAGTACCATAGAGGAGTGTGTGACTAATGACTGGTATTAATTAATGTGTAATTATTAAATTGAAGTAATCTTAAAAAAAAAAAAGTAAATTTCAAGCTTCATCTACTAGAAAGTCTTCTTAGAAACTCTTTGATAATAGCTAGGAGAACTGTATCACCTTTTTAATGAGAAAAGTAAAAAAAAATAATCTTTTGATAGGATTTATATTATTAGTGTATTGAAATGATTCTTAAACAAAA